>NC_056739.1:79968795-80060351 GCF_019279795.1 Protopterus annectens | reverse complement strand
ACAAATAAGCTAACATCGCTGCGGTTTTCACCAGGCCTGAAGGCATAAGCACAAAACCCAGGTATGGAAGGTGTGTCTGTTTATATTTAAATCCAGTATCAGTAACTGCATCTGCATTAAGAAATGCTCCAGATGCAGTAGATGCTTTTAGGGTCTGAAGAATTTGATAAGCTTAGATGTCCATTAGATGGATTTTACCTACAAAAGGTAGTACTGGGGCTGCAAGGACTTTTGCCAATATACAGTAATCCCTCAATGAGAGATGTAGGTCATCCTTTGCAAAACAAGTAAGACTGCTTGTCTTGTACCAGGTTGATGCATATTTGATTCCCCTAAAGTGGCACTGGCTATTAAGCCAATTGTTAAAGTCAATTATCTTCTCTTTATACCTAGAAAAATAGAAAAAAAACGGTCCAGATGAATTTGCTAAAGAATACTCCACTGTTAATAAAAACAAATCCCGAGTATCACATTCTTCTGCAGCTGTCCTCATTACTTCTGCTGGTTTTGCTGAGTTAACTGTAATTGCTGTGTAGTTTTTGTCTTTCTAAGCTTGCAAGTCTGGACAGTGTATCCTCAGTGTTGGATTATGAGGTTAGAATTCTACACTCCAGTCCACCACCTGTCAGATCCATTCATTTTTCTTAAAACCACTCTGTTACCTTGGGTTAGACTATGAGAAGATAATGAGGATATTCTTGACAGTGCACAGAGAATATTTCTTGGCCTCTTTGCTCTACCCCTGCCTTCCTTTTTGGCCTTCTTATTCTGGTTGTCTCCACTAACCCTCATTGTGTTGGTTTCAATAAGGCAGATCACAAACCTAGAGGTGTTGCTATTGACCTAGACAGATGTCATCATCAGATATGGTCCCACCTTGGTGCCATTACAAATGGGTTTAACATCCAGGAGTCTCTGTGATCCTTAGACATCAGGGTCTGCTACTGAGGGGTGAGTCTCATCCTTGACACTTTTGGGACTGAGATCATTACTGATCTTGGTTGGTTTGGCATTTTTGCTTTTGACGTCAGGGGCTGTTGACCTTGGGCTTGATGGCTTCTTTTTCTCAAGGTTGAGCAATCATTGTTTAATCTTGTCCCAGTCTTATCAGCTTCTGCTTTGGCTTTAATAGAATTTAGCCTCGGAAAATCGGACTCTGTACCCTTGGCCCTAAATGTGGCTAACTTTGGTTTTGGCTTTGAATGTGCAGAAGATTCTCCCCTTGGCACAGTTATTACTTGTACTCTTGTTGACTCTGTCCTTGACCAGAGATATTTTCTTCCCTGCGGCTTTAGCCATTCATCCTCAACAGCAGAACAGAAAGGTCTGAGGGGCGCTTGCAATATCAACTGCATGATTCTGGACATTTTCTTTGTTCTCTGATCAGTCTTGTAAGATAAGGTAGGAAGCACAGATGCAAGATGATGCACCTGGGTTTCTCATTGGTGTATTCTAACCCATCCCGTCTGGTTCTCTCCACTGACCCTCATTTCCGCATTAGTTTTGATGAGCACACTCATAAACCAACAAGAACTGCTACTAATGCTGATAGATTTGTTGAAATGAGTAGAGGTCTTGACCTTAGTGCCACAACCCTCGGGCTTGATTTCTTTTATCTTAGTAATGTGATCTGTGTCTGTGGGTCTGACACAGATTCTGTCACTGTCAGGGGGTGTTCCAACAGCTGCAGATGTGTCAGTGTTGGTCTCTGCTAAAAGAGTTTGGATATTGGGCTTGGGTTCAGTAGACCAGTTGTCCACTTCTGCAGGTTTGGATAGTTATGTCCAAATGCTGGTTTGTTCTGCTTTGGCCTCGATAAACTTTGACATGTGACAAGGTGGGTCGTTACCACCAAACCAAAGTAAGGGATCAACATTAACTTCAGTACTGATGAAGCAGATAGTTCTGCATTTGTAAGTTTCAGGATTTTTGCCTGCATTGACTATGACCTCGACCAGAAAGAGTTTCCTGTCGTCCTCCTCTCACCTATCCTTGACAGCAAGACACAGTCTGAAAGACTCTTACGTTGGAGCAACTACTCTCTGCATCTCCTCTTGCTTTCTTTCTCACATCAGTCCCCTTTGAGATGAGCTAAGTTTAGGTGCAAGAGGAAGCACCTTGGTTTCTGCTGGAGTCCCACATCCTGAATACTGGCAAATGAGATGGTGTAGTTTCTCCACCATCTCCAGCAGATGAAACCAAATTTAAAGAAGTTTTTGAAGTAGTGAGACAGAGGGCAGGATGGTCCACAGACCCCCGTATTTTCTTCAGAAAGAATCCTGCAAAGAAACCTTTTGGACACCCAACTACTACCTGGTGGTCCCTTCTCCAGACAAGATGGTTTGTCCCATAGTTAAAAGTGCATGTTAGGCTCCCAGTTGCATGGCATTTCTCTCCCAATGAAGGAAGTCATCCTTCAACTTCCAAGGAATGGGTTTGTTTAGTAGTTACTCCCCAAGTATGCAATAGTGTTGCTTAAGTGATCCTTAAAAGTGAGTTTCTACATTAGAGTCCTGCTGTCCATCCTTCCAGTAAGGATTCTGAAGCAATGAATACATTGAAAAAGTATGTTTATACATTTTCCTTACTCTCTCTGATGATGTAAACTGTTTCTCACATTTGTACTTTGTTTTAGTTCTAGCAGTTGAGGGATGAGGTTAGAATTCCACTGGAGTAGTTGCTGGATGGATACCTGAAGTCAAAGTTATAGACTCGGATGGCAGTTATATCTTCTATAGCCAGGCTAGCCAAGCATGTATGTTATAACATGCTGGGTAGTGCAGCAAGAGCAGCTGATATCTGCATATATTTCCACCAACATGTCTTGTTGTGCAGTACAGATTTTGAGGATTTTAAGACATCCTTTCTTAAAACCCACATTGATGGAGGCACCCTATTTAGACTAAAAGTTAAGGAGAAATTGGAGGACATATTGAAGGGCAAAATCCTCACAGCTGCTAGCCTGGAATTTCAGATTCCTCACTACCCTTTTTCAGGGATAGAAGAAAGACCATGTCAGATATGATACCTGTATGGCCAAGAGCAGGAAAATCAAAGATCTGTGAAGAACCATTGTGGACGTGGAAGCTTTGCAAATGGACACCAGCTCAAAGACGAGAAGAACCAGCAATGGTACTGTGTAGAAGTCTAATCCATGAAGTCTTTACTTGTCTGTCCACTCTGGTGGTGGTTGAGGGCCATCTGTTCTTTCACTTTGCATGCCTGGCCCTCAGAGATGACAGGAGAATAGAGGCGGTAACTTCCAGAGACCATATTATTCCCTTCCACACCTCTCCTGTGCCACTGTCAACTTCTGTTGCCAGATATTTCACCACCTCAGAAAAGACTTTAAAACTCATGACCAGGAAGGATCTATCAGTCACTCCAGTTTCCATTTAATTCCACAAAAGAGCCTTGAGTTGATACTAGATTTGAGCTGCCTAAACAATTTCACTTCCAGTCTTTCTAGGTAGTCATAGTGCAGTCCGTCCTTCCTTGTATGGGGCCTTCATGAAGCTGGATGTGGCTACAAGGTGAAATTTCACAGAACAGGAACTCAGGCTTGTGAAAAACTGGATGTACTCCTTGGACTTCAAGCATGCCTACCTACATATGATTGTCAAGGATGTCCAGAAAGTTCCTACAGTCTGTGTAGGAGCTAGTCACTCTCATTTCTGGACACTTCCATTCATTCTCACTTCAGCCTCAGTGTGTTTACCAAATACAGTTCCTTAGCTGCAGCAAGGAAGAAGCTGCAAAGAGTAAAAGTGTTTCCATACCTGGATGACTGGCTCCTAGCTGCAGCAATTTTAGACATGCTAGTTACAACTTGGAAGTATCTACTGAATCTTCTTCAGTCCTTGGGAATAGCAGTGAACATTGGAAAATCATACATGGTGTCCTCCTAAACTTTCACTGAATGCAAGTTAGGCACACTGTCTTGCAAAACCTGTCTTCTTTCAGACTTTCGCTGCAAAATGTGATATCTCAGCTACTTTCTCTCACTCAGACACAGCAGCTTCCTCTCTCAGGGTAGTGGAACTAATTAAGGCTACTATTTACATTATCTACATAGATCTGTATAGTTAAACTCATGGTTTATGAAGTAATAACATTGCAGTGAGAGTTAGACTTTAAAAAAGGCTTTATACCAGAAAAATTAATGTTTTGAACTGTGCTGTTGGGGAAAAAAGCTTGACATTTCTGCATACTGGAAGAAGATGAGATCAGGACGTACTTGGGGAAATAAAGCAAGCCAAACTGTTCACTGTAAGATTTTTGGGTAAAACTAGATCTGATGTACTATGGCGACATAATGCAAGGACAGTATTCCTTGGCAAAGACACTGATGCTGGGAATACATGCAACAAAACAAGGGAGCACTGAGGTTGAAGTGGATAGAATTACTGAAGTAATGAATATGAGTTTGCAAAACCTTAGCTGGTTGTTTACAGACAGGCATGTACTACTAGTCACAGAGTCCAACTTGACTAAGTGACTGAACAGCAACAACATCATGCCAGGATCCACGTGAGGATTCTACAGTGGACTGTCAATATACAGTGGTCTTGGCTAACAAATCCTATGCCGGTCAGTACAGTGGTCTAGGTTAATAGATCTCATGTTGGTGCAGTGGTCTTAGTTAACAGATCCATTGTCTCAACAGATAAAAATCCCCAAGGCTTGCAACTTGCATTTCCTGTGGTGGCTCCATACTTATAATTTTAATCTGGGCAATCCATTTTTAATTCCCATTCCAGTAGTATCTGTCACTACAGATGTCTCAGTACTAGGGTGGGAGTTCATTGTCAAATGCAGGCAGTCTGTGTCTGGTTACAAATGAAGGCCACTCTGCACATCAGTTTTCTGGAGATGAGGGCAGTTCTTCTCACTTTGTAGGTGCCCAAGGACTACCTACCCCAATGTGCCATTGCCTTCCACACTGACAACATGACTGTAGATTAGATTAATGCTTAAACAGGCAAGGAGAGCCTCACTCTTATCCCTCTGAGAAGTGGTGAGGGTATGAGAATCAGCTGTATCAATAGATAACGTTCTGATAGCCAATTTTATTCATTCTCTAGCAGACAGGCCCAGTTCCTGCTTGCTGATGCTTCATGATTTGTCCCTCAGTGTTTCTGTAGTATGGAAGCCCTTCAGTTATTCTAGTATCCTTGTTTTGTTCCCTGACTAGTAGCAAATGCAGCATTTTCTACTAACATAGCCTTCCTCTAGAGGAGCATTCCCAGGATATGTTCATCTAGAAGTGCCTTCTCTGGACCCCCCCCCCTTTTTTTTCTCAAGTTGTCACGGAAGGCCAAGAACAAGAACTTCAGAATAATTTTATAGTTCTGCTCTGGCCTTGAAAAAAGTAGTGATGTGAAGTTGTTCTATCTCGCCGTTCATTCTTTACTGATGGGTTTGAAGCTGATCCCTCGGCTACGTGTTGGCCCGTTGCATAGCTTGAGGTCTTCAAATAGCTCGAGGCCAAGTCCCCTGTCCCATGATGCAAATAGCGTTACCTCAGATCTACTTTGCTGCTGCAATAGATCGGAGGTTCTGCATTAGCTCAGGCCAGTAAAACTGTTTTCTTCTTATTTACTTATGTTTAGATAGTTGGATAGTTTAAATAGTTTAGTTTTATAAAGCTCTTACAGCTTTCTACTGTGTGTACTGCATTTTAGTCCCTTCCCTTAGTGTGATTTAAGAATTACCTAGTTGGCCTCTTGTTTTAGGCCTAGTTTAAAACATTTTTCTAATTGATAGAGTGTGTTTACTCCGTGACCTTTTGTCACATTTTTTGATAAATAGTGTATAGTTATTTGCTGTGTGGTGTTTAGCCTAGAGTTTTTTTTTTTTTCAGAAAAGGCTTGAATTTATTATTACTATTACAGTTTTTGTAGTTAACAGTAATTTTGTCTGACTTGGATAGTTCTTACAATATTTATACAGTGTTGTATCTTATAGCAGCTATCTCCCCCTTTTCTGCATTTTCTGCTTATATTGTGTGTTTAAACAGTTTGTGTGACAGTAAAGGCTTTTCCTGTCATTTTCATATTTACATTTGCATTTGTGTGTGACTTGGCCTGATTTTATTAAGGCTTTTTTGTGGATAATTACTTTTAGGATATTTTATGGTAACAGTAATTTTTCTCTCAGGTTTTCAATGGCTGACCAAGACAAGCACCCCAAATCTGGTTTTAAAAAGTGCCCAAAGTGTGGCCAAAAGATGTCTGTAACAGACAGACATGTTAATTGTGTGTACTGTCTAGGAGCCCTGCATTTGCATGATAGCTGTGCTATATGCCATTCCTTCTCCTCAAGGGTCCTACAGGAAAGGAAAAGAAAACTTATTGACAGAGGGTTGTTGAAACCGTCTTTTCAAGAAGCTTTGAGCAACCAAGATGGATCCAGGAAGTCCTCAGTCTTCAGACTCAAAAAAAATCAAAGACCTCTTCGACTTTGGCTCCGACAGTTTTTACCTTTCGGAGCTGGTCCCCAGTCTTGGAACCGGTGTCCGAAGCCCCTAAGAATCCGTTACTACAGTCGGTACCACCTTCGGTGCGCTCTTCTCTGTCCTCTATCAGCCTTTCAGATCTAGATGTGGATGGTGTGGTGCAGAAGCTGTTATCGGTACCGGCCTTGGCAGAAATTTTATCGGCTTCAACCCAGATGGCTTCGGAGCCGAAGACCCTTGCACCAGCTCAAACTATTCCTACTCTGAGTCTGCTGCAGTGTCTTCGGCTCCGTGCACTCTGACATCCTCGGTGCCGATCGAGTATTCTAGGAGCCTACACTCTTTGGTCAGGTCCAGGGAGGATAGTTGAACCGACTTGTCTGTTTCCGACTCTGCCTCTCGGGCTTCGGCTCGGATGAGCTCTGCTCCTACCTCTGGTTTGGAGCCCACTGTCCCGGTGCCGGGGGTATTGATAGATGTTTAGTTGTCAATCTTGCCTTCATTCTTGCTGGATGGGTTCGGAACCGAACCTCAGCTCCGACTCTGCCTATTACTAAAGCTCGAGAGCTATTTTTACTGGCTCGAGGCTATCCTATGTCCCATAATGCTAGGCGTCATATACCCAGATCTTGTTTGCCGCTTCAGCTACGAGGTTGCGTCTTTTTGCTGGCTCCAGGTTGTATTAATCTTTTTCTTGTATTTAGTCACTTTTTTGGTTCTAACCTTAGCGATAGTTATTCCTAGTTCCCACCCTATAGATCCCTGTTTAGAATCCCCTCTTAGGTAGTTTTTTTATTCAGTTTTCCCCTCACTGAATAGTTAGGCCTTTGGCTAAACTTGTTCTATTAGTTTCTGTAGCAGTAAATCCCTTTGGATTTTTTCTGTAGATTTTTTCTTGTATGTGTGTGCCTAGAGTTAAACTGTGTTAAAAAGTGTTGGGTTTTTGTTTTTCTTGGTCTGTTACAAGCTCTTTGTGTGTGTGTGTGTGTGTGTGTGTGTGTGTGTGTGTGTGTGTGTGTGTTGGCTGATTGTGACTAGACTGCTTAGAATTGTCTTTTTCTGCCCGTCATCCTTGTTTCAGGATGTCGAAAGACACCAAGGTCTCTGGCTTCAAGAAGTGTGACTCATGCTGTCAGGAGATGTCTCTGACAGACGGTCACACTTCTTGTGTATATTGCTTGGGCCCTCTGCACCTGCAGGACTCTTGTTCTGTCTGCCATGCGTTCAGTCCAAGAGTTCTGCAGGAACGCAGAAACAAACTTATTTTGAGAGGCTTGTTGAAGCCTGAAGGTTCCCCGGCTAAGCCTTCGTTGGGTAAACCTTCCAAGCCCGCCAAACCGTCGGCTCCATGTTCGGAGCCGTCGCCGAGCTGCGCTACTACTACTACCTCTGCATCGATTCTGGCCGGAACCGATGATTCGAGGCCTCAGTCAGCTCCAACTCTGCTTGCTGTCGGAGCCGTCTTCGAGCAGAAAGCGTTCCAGGTCTCCTTCCCTGGAATCTGTCCATTCGGCTCCGAAGTCTCCCTTGTTATCGGAGCGGAGTCACAGGTCCCTTTCCTCTCGGTCTTCCAGGCTGTCTGATCATGACCTCAAGAGAGTCATTAGCAGACTACTTAAGTCGCAGGCACTGACCCAAATGTTGCACAGCCCTCCTCATCAGGCAGTGGCTATAACTACTCCCTCTTAGATTCCTCCTCCAACTCTTCCTTTGATTTCGGAGCCGGAGATCATAGGGGTCGGGAACGTCGGAGCTGATACCACTCCTTTCGGCTCCCTCTGCTCCGATCTCTTCCTTGGTTCCATCCGTGGAGGGATCCGGGCGCTTGGGACTCACTCGTCGGTTCCGAGGGGGCGAGTGGCATCGGACCCTTGTCCGACCCCGTTCTCCCTCTCGGAGCCTCTGCGCAGGTGAGTTCGGCCCCATCGGCCTTTGAGCCGTCCCTTTTGGTGCCGGGAGGAGTCCTTGTCTCTTCGGAGCGGGGACCCCCTTCCCTGCCTGATAGGGGCACCTTTGAGGTCATGAGGAGTGTGCTGGCCCCTGTGCCTGCTCCACGGTCGGCTCCTCCCTCTATGGTGCCTGCTTCAGTCTCTATCCACCCTTCCGATCCCGAGCGTGGAGAACAGACGCTACAGGTAGCCGCATTGGGTGTATCCTCCTCTTCCAAGGCCTCCCCTGATCCTTCAGGGGAGCCCCCTCGAAAGAAAAAATGCAAGAGGAAGCATATAGACTCCCCTGAGTCAGTCACGTCTGACACCGACTTGGATGAGTCAGAAGGATCCCCAAGGTCCCCCTCTGAGGACGTCTCCTTTTCTGACATCCTGGAGATTCTTAAGCAGAGTGGAAACTGGTCTGCCCTTAACCCTTCTGAGGACGTGTCTGTGTACCTGGATGCGTTCGGTTGTTGCCCTTCCACCTCCTGGGTGTCTCTGCCTTTCCACCCACTCATGGATGTGGTGGCTCGAAAGGCGTGGACTGCTCCGGATACTATGGAACCAACTCCCCGGAGGCCTACAAAATGTATTATAGCCCCTTCTGGCAAGCAGTTTCTAACTAAGGGCGTCCCTGTTGATGCCATGGTGGTGGCGGCCACTAAAAAGGAGTTGGCTGACCCTTCAGTACCTGTCCATCCTCCTAATAAGGAATCTAGGACTATGGACAGGTATGGCAAGCTGATGTTTTCTTCAGTGACCTTTGCTATGCGGTCGCTGAATTATTTGTGCCATTTCACCTGTCTCCAGAGAGACCTTCTTAAAGAACTGGGTGATACCTTACAGGACCCATCAGCTGCAGGGTCTCAGGAAAAGATCAACTCCCAGCTGGGGACCCTGAACTCTATTGTCAACTCCTCCATGCGGCTCATTTCCTATGCAGCTGATGGAGCGAGTAGGGCTGCAGGCACGGGCGTTGCTCTAAGGAGACACGCTTGGATGCAGCTTTGCAATTTTGCTGACCCCTTCAAGGCGTCCTTCACTAACACCCCCATTGATGGTTCTGCCTTGTTTGGACCTCAAGTGAAGGATACATTGACCAGATGCAAGCAGGAAGGCAAGACTCTCTCTGCCGTGGGAGTCTGTTTTTCTACCCCTTCTAGACCATACCCTAAGGGTCAGAAGAGTGGGAAAAATGTGGTTACGCAAACCTCAGGGAGTACTGCCTGACGCACGTGGTGAGCTTCCCTCCAGAGGCAGAGGAGGGAACAATAATATACACCGCCCGAGGGGCGGGGGGGGGTCCGCAGAATCAGGGTAGCAGAGAACCTTTCTCTGACAAACCCTTCAAGCACCCTTGAGGAGCTGCCCGACTGTCCACCTTCGGAGGCAGTCGGGGGAAGACTATCGCTGTACCCAGAAGCCTGGCATTCCCTCACGCAAGACAAATGGGTACGATTGGTCATATCCGAGGGTTACAAAATTCCCTTTATTCACACCCCACAACAGCCAAAAGGGCCCCTTCCAGACGTTCCACCCGGTCTGAGTGATCAAGCAGCACTAGAAATTTCAAAGCTGCTAGAAAAAGGAGCCATCCAGCCAGTCCCAGCAGACCAGCAAGGATCCGGAGTCTACTCCAAGTTCTTTTTGGTACCAAAAAAGACAGGGGACTGGAGACCTATTTTGGATCTCAGCAGGCTGAACAAGTCTGTTCAAAGAAGGAAATTCCGGATGGTCACGCTTCAGTCCATTCTACCCTTTCTGGGGCAGGACAATTGGATGTGCTCTATAGACCTTCAGGATGCGTACTATCATATCAAAATGAACAGGCGCTCCAGGAGGTTTCTCCGCTTCCGGCTGGGAGCCAGTCACTACCAATTCAGAGCCCTGCCCTTTGGCCTCACCACAGCCCCCAGGGTGTTTACCAAATGCATGGCATTGGTTGCGGCTCACCTGAGACGACAAGGATTCCAGGTGTTTCCATACTTAGACGACTGGCTCCTTACTGCCACCACCAAGCGTCAGCTGCTCCATTCCAGAGATTATACCCTCCAAATTTGCAACGAGCTAGGTATCTCTATAAACTCCAAAAAGTCTGCCTTGTCACCTTGTCAATCTATTACCTTCATAGGCGCCGTTTTAAAGACTGTGGAACTGTCAGCAAAACTGCCTGTACAAAGGATTTCAGACATTCGCGATCATGTTCAAATCCTACTACAAGAGAGCAGAGTCCAGGCCAGATTCGTACTAAAAACCCTAGGTCTCATGGCAGCAGCCATCACATTACTCCCCCTAGCTCGCTTTCACATGCGGATCCTGCAATGGATGCTGTTTTCTCAGAGGTCCTTTCAACAGCTTCCAATGTCACACAGCATTCTAATCACTCAGTCATGCAAAAGGCACCTTTTGTGGTGGATGGTCTCCCCTCAGGTTCTTCAGGGCAGACCTTTTGTCCTTCCTCCTCCTGTTGCTACTGTGACAACTGATGCCTCCCTGATCGGGTGGGGGGGGGGGCATTTTCAGGGCAGGACAGTCCAGGGCACATGGCAACCTTTCGAAGGCCACCTGCACATAAATGTCTTGGAAATGAGAGCAGTACTTTTAGTGTTGCAGGCCCTTCAAGACTCTCTACCCACCGGGACTATTGCAATTCAGACAGACAATATGTCTGTAGTGTGGTACATCAACAAGCAGGGCGGAACCAGGTCCTACCCCCTATGTCGGGAAGCACTCGGACTTTGGCAGTGGGTGATCTCTTCTCAACAGTTTCTGGTAGCAACGCATATCCCCGGGAAGTCCAACGTCATAGTGGACAGGCTGAGCAGAGCCATTCTCATGCCCCACCGAGTGGTCTCTCAACCAGCTAGTAGCGGAAACAAATTTCAGACGGTGGGGTCAGCCTTGCTGCGATCTTTTTGCAACCCCTCAAAACAGCAAGTGCCAAGACTTCTTCACCCTCTTCCCTCTCCCAGGTCTTCCCCCCAGAGACGCTCTAGTCTACAATTGGCTCCGGGGTCTTCTGTATGCTTTTCCCCCCTTTCCCTTAATTACTCAGTTAATCCAGAAAGCAACTGCTTTGAGATCCAGAATGATCCTTGTTGCCCCTTACTGGCCTCGACAAATTTGGTTTCCGTTCCTGCAACATCATCTACTAGATCAGCCCTGGCATCTGGACCCAGCGCCAGATCTTCTGACACATCAGTCAGGCGGGTTGCATCAATCTCTTCAATCTTTCAACCTCACAGCGTGGTTGCTCCACTTCCAACTCTAGCCAGGCTTCCCTCAATCTCTCATTCAGTTCATGACATCATCCTCGCTTCGCACAAGTCTGCTACCAGAAAGACTTATGCTAGCAAATGGAATTGTTTCTCTGTTTGGGCAGGGGAGAAACAAGTTGACACTTTTACAGCTCCTGTCCATACAGTTTGAGTTTTTGGCAGAACTTTTTCAAATGGGTTCTTCTTCAGCCACCATCAGAGTTCAGCTGGCAGCTATTGCAAATTTTCATGTTGGATTGTCAGATACCAGCATTATGTCACACAAACTTTGTAAAGCCTTTCTAAAAGGAACCCTCTTACTTAGGCCCCTGGTAAAAGATCCTCTCCCACCATGGGACCTAAATTTGGTGCTGTCATCTTTAATTCTTTCTCCATTTGAGCCTGCGGCTTCCTGTTCGTTAAAGTTGCTCTCTTGGAAAACTCTGTTCTTAGTAGCCATCACTTCAACGAGAAGGGTATCGGAACTTCAAGCCCTTTGTGTTTGCCCTCCTTACCTTGTTTTTCACAAAGATAGAGTGCCACTTAGGACTAATCTGTCCTTTTTACCCAAAGTACTCTCTGAAAAAAATCTGAATCAGACCATCGATCTTCCTGTCTTCTTCCCACTTTATACCAATAGGTCTGAACAGAAGTTACATTGTCTGGACGTTCACCGTCAATTACGCTTCTACCTGGATAGAACCAAGCAGGCGAGGAAATCAGAACAGCTCTTCCTGTCTTACGCGGAAGGGAAGCAATGCCTGCCAGTTTCCAAAGTAACCTTGTCCAGGTGGTTGACCTCTGTTATGTTGATTTACCAGTTGAGGCATAAAGAGCTCCCTATTAAGCCCAGAGCTCATTCAACCAGAGCATTAGCTTCTTCAGTAGCCTTTCAGGCAAGATTGCCAATGGATTCCATTTGTGCAGCGGCCACATGGGCCTCTCCTCATACCTTCATTTCTCATTACAAGCTGGACATGACCTCTAGAAGTCGGGCTGATTTTGGTTCCACTGTACTCAAGAGTCTGTTCCATTGAGCCACCCAGGACTAAGGTACTAGGGACGCTGTCCCATCCAGCAAAAATGAAGTCGAGATTGACAACTATAACATTTAGAAGTTAAGTACTTACCATAACGTTCCATGTTAGTTGTCTTCTTCTCGCCTTCTTTCTTGCGTCCCACCCTCCATCCCCCTAGCCTGGCAAGACCGAGAGTATCTTCTGAGATGTGTTATCACGAGAGTTATCTCCTTAGCTACCTCTCTTCCTTTTCTTGATAAGTCTTACAAGAGTTTTATATATGTGTATATATACAAGAGCTTAGATATATATATATATATATATATATATATATATATATATATATATATATATATATATTCTCTGTCATGGTGGGGACATGTATGTCCATAGTGTTAGCTATCAAACGAGATCTGGGTATATGACGCCTAGCATTATGGGACATAGGATAGCCTCGAGCCGGTAAAAGTAGCTCTCGAGCTTTAGTAATAGGCCGAGTCGGAGCCGAGGTTCGGCTCCGAACCCATCAAGCAAGAAAGAAGGCGAGAAGAAGACAACTAACATGGAACGTTATGGTAAGTACATAACTTCTCATTTCTTCGGATCTGTCTGTTCCCTTGCATCGGAGCAGAGGTGCTTTTGATGCCACGTGGAGAGTCATGTCTCCTAAGACATCCTCGACCTCAGGTCTGGCTTCCTCCTCTCCTAAAGCACCTGTGTCTGCTTCTGCCTCCCACATCCTGACGAAGCGTAGAGACCCAGAGCCTCAGGAATCCCCATTGGGTGGCCCTTCTCTTCCGAGACCTCACCAGAAGTTCCCACTGATTAGGTTCCCAGGAAGAGATTGTGTAAGAGAAAACATCTAGACTCCCCTCAGGAGTCTCTAACATCGGATACTGACTTAGATGAGTCAGAAGAGTCTCCATGGTCCCCCTCTGAAGATATCTCATTCACTGAGATACTTGAAATCCTTAAGCAGAGGGGTGACTGGCAGTCCAAAAGCCCTACTGAGGATGAGTCTGTTCTCATGAAGGCTTTCGGGTCTCAGCCCTCCACCTCTTGGATGTCTCCGCACTTCGATGAGCTGATACAGCTGGTCTCACGAATGGGGTGGGAGTCTCCAGATACTATGGAGCCTGTCCCTAGGAGGCCTAATAAGTTCATTTCTGCCCCCCATGACAAATCTTTCTTAACAAAAGGTGTTCCATTTGATGCCATGGTGGTGGCAGCAGCCACCCAAAAGGAAATGTCTGAGACTTCGTCTATCCATCCTTCTAAGAGAGACTCCAGGTTCATGGATAGATATGGGAAGCACGTGTTTAGTTCAGTGACTTTTGCTCTTCGTTTGCGCAACTATTTAACCCATTTTACCAGGTTACAAAGAGATCTCCTTGAAGAGCTGGGAGGTGCTCTTCAGGGTACAGTAGCTGCAGGAGCTACCGACAAAGTTGCCACCCAGCTTGCTACCCTTAATTCTATGGTAAACTCAGCCATGCGCCTCATCTCAAATGCAGTTGATGGAACGAGTAGGGCAGCGGATACAGGAGTTGCTCTTAGGAGACACTCCTGGATGCACTTGTGTTCCTCAGTAGAGCCCTTCAAGTCATCCTTCATGAATACTCCATTTGATGGCTTGTCCTTTTCGGGCCTAAAGGGAAGGAAACCTTAACCAGGTGTGAACAGGACAGAAAGACTGTGTTTTTCCACCCCTACCCAACCCTACCCTAAGGGTCAAGGGGGAGGAAAAATGTGGTTCCGAAAAGCTCAAGGAGCCTCTCAGGATACAAGTGGTGAACCTCCCTCCAGAGGCAGAGGAGGGGACAATAATGGAAGACACCGCCCTCGCGGCAGAGGGGGTCTGCAACACCAGGGTGACAGATCACTTCTCTGGGAAGCCCTACCAGCGCTCCTGAAAGGAGGCCCAACTGTCTTGCTCTGGAGGCAGTTGGGAGTTGCTTATCTTTGTATCCAGACACCTGGCTCAAAATAACAAAAGACAGCTGGGTACAAAGTATCATTTCCAGAGGATACTTCATCCCATTCGCCACACCCCCTCCACCCATAAGAAAAATCCCAGACGTTCCACCCAGTTACAGGGAACAGGCAACAATAGAGGTCCAAATGTTTCTAAGAAAGAGTCATCCAGCAAGTCCCAGCAGACCAGACAGGATCCGGAACTTACTCAAGATTTTTGTTGGTTCCAAAAAAGACGGGGGACTGGAGACCCATATTGGACCTCAGCAGACCGAACAGATATGTAAAGAAAGAGAAGTTCCGGATGGTCACACTTAAGTCTATACTTCCCTTCTTAGGGAAGAGCAATTGGATGTGCTTGATAGATCCCAAGGATGCGTACTACTACATAAAAATGGCCATTCCATCCAAGGATCATCTGCGCTTCTGGCTGGGAGCCAATCATTACCAGTTTTGAGCGCTGCCCTCTGGTCTCACTACAGCCCCCAGAGTGTTCACCAAATGCATGGCAGTGGTCATGGCTCACCTGAGGCATCTAGGATTCCAGGTGTTTCCGTACCTAGATGATTGGCTCCTTGCCGCCACCACCAGGCATCAACTCATTCAGGCCAGGGAGGTCCACTCTGTCACTCTGCAATCAACTGGGCATTACAATCAGCTCAGAAAAATCTGCCTTGTCGCCATCGCAGGATATCGTTTTTATCGGGGCAGAGCTGGACACCACCACCACACTAAAGCTTCCTATAGAAAGAGTCCTTTTTCTTCGTTGGCATGTCAGCATTGTGATATCCAAAGACAGAGCACCAGCATCAGAAGTTCTGAAATTATTAGGCATGATGGCAGCTACAATTTTAGGCATACCACTAGCTCGCATGCACATGCGGATACATCGACTGTTGTTCACTCAATGGTCTTACCAAGAGCTTCCCGTGTCTCTCATGATAATGATCACAATTTCCTGCAAAAAGGATCTTCAATGGTGGTTAACCTCACTTCGTGTCACGATAGGACTCCCATTTGTGCTACCCCCTCTAGCGGCCACAGTGACCATGGACGCTACTCTGATAAGGTGGGTGGGGGCATTTTCAGGGAAAGACAGCCCAAGGCACATGGACTGATCAAGAGACATGCCCTGCATATCAATGTCCTGGCGATGAGAGCAGTACTTTTGGCGTTGCAGTACTTTCAGGACTCTCTTCCTCTGGGTACGATTGCAATTCAGATGGACAACATGTCTGTGGTCTGGTATTTGAACAAACAAGGAGGAACCAGGTCCTACTCCCTTTTGTCACGAGGCTCTGAGTATGGCAGTGGGCTGTTTCAACCCAGTGCTTTCTGTTGGCAATGCACATCCCGGGGAAATCCAGCGTGATAGCAGACAAGCTGGGCAGGGCAATCTTGTTGCCACACGTGTGGTCCCTCAAAGAAATAGCGGACAGGATATTCCGCAGGTGGGGCTACCCTTGCTGCGACCTATTTGCTAGTTACATGAACACGAAATCCAGAAACTACTTTGCCCTGATTCCTCCTCTGGGAGAAGACCCAAGGGATGCACACGTACATGATTGGCCTCTGGTCCTCATTTATGCATTTCCACCGATCCTTGTTGATACCAAAGGTTCTACAGAAAGCAAAAACCCTGTGAAGGACCATCATTCTCATAGCCCCTCATTGGCCTTGCCAGATTTGGTTCCCCTTCCTTTGACCTCAGCTTTTGGAGGGCCCTTGGATTCTGGACCGAGTTCCAGACCTTCTGACACACTCGTCTGGAGAACTTCATCCCTCTCTGCAGTCCCTGAAGCTGACAGCTTGGTTGCTCCAATTCCCATCATAGCCAGGTTCCATAAAGTACAGTTTTGTACCTACCATAAATGTAGATGTTAGAGTGCTAAGACAGCTGCAGTAATCACAGATGGGTTTTCAGCCGTCAGGCGGTCCCTCGGTCGGCCGAATTCCAAAGTCTTGGTCCGGCGTCGGTTGTCGTCGCTTACTCTTCTGACGTCAGGAAGGCCAGAGTATATAAGACACAGCCGACGCCATGTTCTTCAGTCTTTCTTGCCCCAGATGTCAGGTGCCCCCAAAAGGAAGGCAATACATAAGTAAAGCTTATCCACATATGCAAGCAATGCAATGTAATGCAAAATCAGTGTAAGCAAGCAAATAAAACATAACAGGATAACCCAGTCAGGAGGTATGAAGAGGTTGTTAGGCCCCATGCCCTAACCAAGAGGGGAAGGAGGGAGGGAAACCTGTACTGCAGCTGTATTAGCACTCGAACATCTACATTTATGGTAGGTACAAAACTGTACTATGTTCATCGTGCATACAGCTGCAGTAATCACAGATGGGTAGAGTCCCAAAGCTATGCATAGGGTGGTAGGTACTATGAGGAACTGGGTTGAGCCAGAATGCCCTGCAAAACAGCAGTGGCGAAGCCTGCTCTTGTTCTGGAGTATAAGGGCAGGTGGTAGTGTTTTGTGAAGGTATGTACAGAACTCCAAGTGGCTGCCTCCAAAATATCCTTAGTAGGCACACCTCTGAGGAAGGCTGTAGAGGTGGCTGTGGCCCTGGTGGAGTGAGATCTGATACCAGTAGGGACAGATTTCCCATGGTAGGAGTAACAAAATCGTATGCAGTGGCCAATCCACTTGGAAATGGTCTGTTTGGTAACTGGTTTCCCTTGAGCCCCTCTGCATAGGACACAAAAAGTTGTTCTGATTTCCTGAAGGACTTTGTTCTGTCCAAATAGTAACGTAGCTGCCTATGGATGTCTAAAGAGTGAAGCAGTCTTTCCCCTTTGTTTTGAGGGTTAGGATAAAAGGTAGGTAGGTGTATGGCTTGGTTTAAGGCTACCCTGGATACCACTTTTGGCATAAAAGATGGATTAGTACGAAGGAAACCCTATCCTGATGGAAGATGAGGAAGGGCTGCACCGCCATGAGGGCCTGTAGTTCAGAAACCCTACGAGCTGAAGTGATGGCCAGAAGGAAAGCTGTTTTCCAGGACAAATATTGCAGATCTGTTGAGGCAGCAGGTTCAAAGGGAGGCAATGTTAATTTTTCTAGTATGTAATTAAGGTCCCAGGCTGGTATTGGTTGCTTCCTTGGAGGTCTTATATTCTTAGCCCCTCTGAGGAACTGCCGTAGAGAGGTGAGAGAATAAAGGAGGATCCGTGTTGAATTCTGCAGAAATGGCTGAGGCGTGTATTTTAATGGAAGAAAATGAAAGTCCACTGTTCAGCAGTTCAGCTAGGTACTGTAAAACCTGAGGCAAGTTCAATTTTCTAGGGTCCTGTCTTCTTTTCTCATTCCAGCAGCAAAACCGCTTCCATTTTGCGGAGTAAGCTTTTCTTGTAGATGGTCTTCTGGCTTCCAAAATGACATCCTGCACCTCCTTGGAGAGTAGAGTCTGATGTGGTGTTAAGGAATTTTCCACGCAGCGAGGTTGAGTGTTTTCAGCTGACTGTGAAGGGATGTTCTTCATTCCACATTGCTGCAGTCCTAACTATTGGGTAGTCCGCTGTCCAGTCGGCCCGAATACCAAAGTATATGGCTGACGTCGGTCAGGGCGCATTAGACTGACGTCAGTACGTCAGGGTACTAATGCGCATGACCGACGTCATATCCTCAGTCTTTTTTGCCGCATGGTCCGATGCAGAAGCAATTTTGCGAGTGCAGGTTGGCGTTCTGAAAGTTTCTGAAGTCAGAGTTTCAGACCGAATCAAAGTTGGCTAAGTACCCCGTTGGGGAATATTTTGGTTTTTCTTGCCTCAGTATTTAACCGGATGTCAGAAAAAGTGAATAACTGTATTTCTTGTGGGAAACAGATACCTCATAGGGATTACCATACTTTGTGTATACCTTGTTTAGGGCCTGAGCACGACGTTGTTGGATGCCGCTCTTGTGCTAGATTTAACAAACGCACTATTAAGAGAAGGTTAGACTGTGCCAGGTTAGTGTTTGGGAAGCGTTGTAATTATAAAATGCCGTCGGATGCTCCGGCGCCGGCTTCGCTAAAAGCGCAAAGATAAAGCAGCAAAGCCTAGGGTGGAGGAACCGACAGTCCCAGGCGTCGGTTCTTTGGAAGGCTCAGTGGAGCCGGAGGTTTTGCCAGGTGTCTCTTTGGAGTCTCAGGGAGAGACGTTACTGTTACAGGATGTATCCTCTCAGGAAGTAGGCCAGGCTGAGGGGCTTCTCAGGTGGCTGGTCTTCCCTCTCTTCCTAAGGTGGTTAGAGCCTCCCCTTCAGTTTCCAAGGCTTCTTTGAGGGGCAGGCCAAGTTTAGCTTCTGTGGGGTTTCCCCTAGTGCTTCAGGATCTTTGCCTAAGAAACATATGCTTAAAATGGCAGAGGATTTGATTACTATGATTAGGGTTCTATGCCCCTCCTGATAAGAGGCCTAGGGTGGAACCTGAGTTTGAGAGTTTTGAGCAATGCTCGAGGCTTCGGAGTCTTCGGCTGAAGACTTGCAGGAGTACCCTCCTTATTCTGATTCTGATGTGGATGATTCTACTCCTTCTGCTTCTCCTCCTGAGGATTTTTCATTTTCAGAGACTCTGCATTCCATGAGGGAGCATTTTAAATGGGAAGGTCAAGATTTCTCTGATTCCAGGAAAAGGCTTAGGGAATTCTTGTTTTACCCCAGCATAGGCCTTTAGCTATACCTCCTGTTTTGAATGTGGTGGAAGATGTGTTTGCAGAGGCTTCCCTGAATCCTGATTCTTTGCCTCCTGCCCCAGTTAAACCGGATAGGTATTATAGGGTGCCTGAAGCTCATAAGTATCTTTTAAGAGTCCTAGGGCAGACCCAGAAACTGTCTCTCAGGGGCCTAAAGGTGTGAAGGCCTCAGTTGTTAAAAATCCTGTCCCTCCTGATAAAGAGGCAAGGGCTTTGGATAGATGGGGAAAGAAAGTGTATACTACTTCCACTTTAGCCATGAGGGCGTTGAATTGTCAGTTTCACATGTTAAAATATCAGAATTATCTTCTTTCACAGTTGAAATCTAAGGTGGATGCTCTGGCTGAAGGTATTGAGTGTAAAGAGTTGCAGGATTTAGTTCATGTGTCTGAACAGGTGGGTAAACATTCCTTGCAGTGTGGTTTTGATGCTGTGCAGGCCTCCTCCAGGGTGGCTGCCACTGGTTCTGTTCTTCGTAGGCACGCCTGGCTGAGGGATCAGAATTTAGCTGAGCATGTTAAGACAAGGATTTTGGATGCTCCTTTACAGTCTGATGTGTTGTTTGGTTCGCCTGTGGAAGCAGTTTTGAAGAAAATGGAGGACAAGGCTAAGTCTATGCAAACTGTTAAAGATTTTTGCAGGTGCAGCCTCCGAGTTTAGTAGAAATTGGCCTACTAAGGGATGGACTTATCCTGCTTATGATTCCCAGTCTAGGGGTAGGTCTAGACGTGGTAGGGGCAGAGCTCAGGGTTCTTTTAGGCCTAGGACTGGGAGTTCCCCTGCTCAGACTTCTGGTGAGGGCAGGGGTCAGTCCTTTCGTAAGCAGACCCAATGACCTGCCTTTTCTGCTGCCAGTACGTTCTCGCCTGGCAGCACCTTTGGGAGGAAGGCTGTCTCTTTTCAAAGAAAATTGGGATTTAATTACCCAAGACAGATGGGTTCTGGATATTATTCACCACGGTTACAGGTTTTATTTCCATACCTTGCCTCCTTTCAAAGGCATGCCAGACATTCCTCCTCTTCAAAGAACAGAGGCTCACAAGCAAATTTCTCTGTTGCTCCAAATAGGGGCCATTCAGTCAGTTCCTGTGCCGGAAAGGGGCCTAGGATTTTATTCTCGCCTGTTCCTAGTACCAAAGAAGGGGAACACGTGGAGACCAATTCTGGATTTATCTATCCTCAACACTTATCTGGACATTCCCAAGTTCAAAATGTTGACGTTACAACAGCTTTTACCTCTGCTGGGCAAAGATCACTGGATGGTAACTTTAGATCTCAAGGAAGCTTACCTTCATGTGCCAATAAGACTAAGTTGCAGGAAGTATCTGCGTTTTCGAGCTGGAAATTCTCATTATCAGTTCTCTGCATTGCCCTTTGGCTTATCTACTGCCCAGAGTATTCACAAAGGTTCTGGCTCCAGTGATAGCTTACTTCAGGCTAAAAGGAATCCAAATCTATCCTTACTTGGACGACTGCCTGATTCTGGCTCAAGAAAGAAGATCTTCTACAGCATCTGGAATATGTCATAGCAGTGCTAAGATGCCTAGGGTATTCTGTGAACGAAATAAAGTCCAGTCTAGTACCCTCTCAAGACATGTGCTTTCTGGGTGTGAGACTGAATACAGCAGCCCAGATGGCCTTTTTAACCCCGGACAAACAAAAGAATCTTTCCAGTTACTTCCATCATCTATCTCTTCAGTCCGGGCTGACTGCAAGGACAGTCCTTCAAGCCTTAGGGTTCATGGCATCTTGTATTCTGGTGCTTCCCAATGCCAAACTGCATATGAGGAAGCTACAATGGTATCTCAAAATCTGTGGACACAGCACTGCCAGGATTTGGACACTGTCATTCAAATAATACCTTGTATTCAAAAGGAATTTTTGTGGTGGGCTCAGGAATGTCACCTAAACAAGGGACTCTCTGTGACCCGGCCAGAGGCAAGTCAGATTCTAACGACAGATGCCTCAGATATTGCTTGGGAGCTCATCTAAATGGAAAGTGGATACAAGACAAGTGGCCTGCCAGACTACAGCATCTACATATCAACATGAAAGAGATGTTAGCAGTTCAGTTTGCATTAATTGCTTTCAAGGAGTTACTTCTTCCAGGGCAGGTGTTGATTCTAACAGATAACACAACTGTCATGTGGTACATCAACAAACAAGGGGGAACACATTCTTACCCATTGTGCAGACAAGCAATGATTTTATGGGAGACTGCGCTCAGTCTGCAACTAACTCTTCAGGCAAGGTTTCTGCCGGAGCACAGAACTCCTTAGCAGATGTATTAAGCAGACAAATCATGGATCCCCACGAGTGGAAACTGGATCTTCATGTATTTCAAAATTGACAGTGTCATGGGGAACTCCAGACATAGATCTGTTCGCTTCTCCACTAAACCACCAGCTGCCAAAGTTTTGCACGAAGGATTTCATCACACAGCTTGGAAAGTGGATGCTCTTTCTTTCAGTTGGAAAAATCTTCATGTGTATGCCTTTCCACCTCTGCCTCTTCTTCCAAAGGTGCTTCTAAAGGTCAGACAAGACAAGCCAAGGATGATTTTAATAGCTCCAGATTGGCCTCGGCAGCACTGGTACCCATTACTGAGGAGTCTGGTAAGGAAGCCTCCATGGCCTTTACCCTTGATTCCACACCTGTTGTCTCAGAGGGACGGTCATCTGCTCAATGTCAAGCTTCACTCTCTACATCTCACAGCCTGGCATATTCTGTTTTGAAAGACAGCAGGTCTCAGCTTCCTCAACAAGTTTTAAATGTGATTATGGAAGCCAGAAGACCTAGTACAAGGAAAGTGTACGCAGAAAAATGGAAGAGATTCTTGTTTTGGAGTGCAGCAAACAATTTGGAGATTACTGAGCCAAATTTGAGTGTGGCTCTTCAATATCTTACTGAGTTACTGGACAAAGGTTTGTCTTTCTCTTCCATTAAGATTCATGCTGCAGCAATTTCAGCTCACTATGATTGTGACCCACCATTGTTTTCGCATCCTTTGTTCAAGCAATTTCTTAGAGGGGCAAAGAATATAAGACCCCCACGTAGAGCTCCTACTCCTGCTTGGGATCTCAATTTTGTGTTGGAGAAACTTACTCTACAACCTTTTGAGCCTGCGGCTACTGCTGAATTGAAATACTTGTCATGGAAGACTGCTTTTTTGTTGGCCATTACTTCTGCAAGAAGGGTTTCTGAGTTGCAGGCCCTTATGGCAGTGGAGCCTTTTTTGATTTTTCATAAGGATAGGGTATCTTTACGTACTAATCCTTCCTTTATGCCTAAGGTGGTTTCTAGTGTGGCTTTAAACCAAACTATTCATTTGCCTACCTTTTATGCAGATCCCCAAAATAAAGGGGAAAAGATTTTGCACACTTTAGATGTACACAGGCTATTGCGTTATTATTTGAGCAGGACTAAGGATTTTAGGCAGTCTCAGCAGTTGTTTGTTTCTTTTGCTTTGAGTTCAAAGGGCAAGCCTGTGTCAAAGCAAACTATTTCTAGGTGGATTGGGTGTTGCATTACTTTTGTTATTCCCATCATGGCAAGGAGATTCCAGCTGGGATTAGGCCTCATTCCACTAGGGCTACTGCTACTTCCACAGCATTTCTAAGGGGGGTGGCAACTAAGGATATTTTGGAGGCAGCTACTTGGAGTTCAGTGCATACTTTCTCTAAGCATTATCACCTTCCTCTCTACTCTAAGTCTAGGGCTGGTTTTGCCACAGCTATTTTGCAAGGCATGTTGTCTGTTCCTGCTTCCTTATGATTTGCCAGCCTCCCTTACCTCTGCTTTGGGATTCTACCCAATAGTTAGGACTGCAGCAATGTGGAATGAAGAACATAGTACAGTTTTGTACCTACCATAAATGTAGATGTTCGAGGATCCACATTGCTGCAGTCCAATTTACCCTCCCTCCTTCCCCTCTGTGTTAGGGGTGGTTGTGTAGGTGAGGTTATATTCTGCTGATTGTGTATATATTGTATATATATTTTTGGTGCAGGTATTTTGGGAGTTTTTGGTTTTTGGCCTTATCTTTTCAGGGTCTTCTGACATCTGGGGCAAGAAAAGACTGAGGATATGACGTCGGTCATGCGCATTAGTACCCTGACGTACTGACGTCAGTGTAATGCGCCCTGACCGACGTCAGCCATATACTTTGGTATTCGGGCCGACTGGACAGCGGACTACCCAATAGTTAGGACTGCAGCAATGTGGATCCTCGAACATCTACATTTATGGTAGGTACAAAACTGTACTTTTTGTAGCTGTTCTGCGTCAGCAGAAGAGGTATTAGAGGCAGGGACCAGGGAGGAGTATGTGTTAGGCTCTTCAGGAGTGGATACCAGTGTTGCCTTTGCCAGTCTGGAGCAATCAGTATCATCCTCGGTTTGTCTGTTCTTGCTTTCAAAAGCACCTTGGGCAGAAGAGGCAGAGGTGGGAATGCATAAACTGTCCATGTTGCCCAACTGAATGAAAGGGTGTCCACTTTCCAGGCCTTTGGATGGAAGGTCCTTGAACAAAACTTTTTCAATTGATGGTTCCTGTGGGAGGCAAAAAGATCTATGTCTGGCCTCCCCCACGCTTGGATTATCTCCGTAAACACCTGTGGATGCAGCTTCCATTCGTGTGGATCTGTCATATTCCTGCTCAGAGTGTCTGCCAGTGTGTTTTCCAGTCCTGGCAAGTACTGTGCTTGAAGTTCGATTTGTCTTTCCAGAGCCAAGTTCCAAAGAGTCATGGCTAGTCTGCACAAGGGGTATGAGTGTGTTCCTCCTTGTTTGTTTATGTACCACATTACTGTGGTGTTGTCTGTTCTTATCAGTAATTGTCCTGGATGCAGGAAGTCCCTGAAAGCTGTAATTGCATTTATTACTGCTAGCATTTCTTTTTGATTGATGTGAAGGTGCTTTTCCTTTTGGGACCATCTGCCCTGAATGCACCTGTCCTTCATGTGTGCCCCCCAGGCGTAATCTGAGGCGTCTGTGGTTATGACTTGTTTTGCTTGAGGCTTGCAGAATGGAAGGCCTGTGTTTACTTGACATGCTTGGGCCCACCATAGAAATTCTTTTTGCAGACATGGAATTATTGGTATAATTGCTTCCAAGCTGTGACTGTGTTGAGACCATAGATTTTTTAGGTACCATTGAAGTTTCCTCATATGCAGCTTTGCACATGGGATTAGAAGAATGCAAGATGCCATGAATCCCAGAGCCTGCAGGATTTTCCTTGCAGTAAGCCTGGTACTTTTTGCTAGTGTTTTGAAGTACTGAGATAATTGCCCTTGTTTTTCTGACGTAAGGTATGCCATCTGGGTGTTTGTGTCCAAGCTGGCACCCAGGAAGGTTATTTTCTGAGATGGTGTTAGCCTTGATTTCTCCTTGTTGATGGTGTATCCCAGAGAAAGCAGTAACCGTGTCACATATGCCAGATGTTCCAGTAGTATTTGTTTGCTGTCCGCTTGGATCAGGCAGTCGTCCAGATAAGGGTAAATTTGTACCCCTTGAAGTCTGCAATAGGCAATCACTGATGCCAGGCACTTTGTGAATACTCTGGGCACAGTAGATAAGCCAAAGGGCAATGCAGAGAATTGATAGTGGATTGAACCTGCAAGAAATCTGAGGTATCTTCTGCAGCTTTGTCTGATTGGGACATGCAGGTATGCCTCCTTGAGGTCCAATGTTACCAGCCAAAACTCCTTGCCCAGCACGGGAAGAAGTTGCTGTAATGTGAGCATCTTGAATTTTGGTACGAGTAGAAATGTGTTTAGGATGGATAAGTCCAGAATGGGTCTCCAGTCAGTTCCTTTTCTTGGTACCAGGAAGAGTCTTGAATAAAAACCTTGACCTTGTTGGTGCGTAGGTACCTTTTGTATAGCTCTCATGTTTAGGAGCTTTGAAATTTGCAGTTGTGCCTCTACCCTTTGATTTTGTGGTAGGTTTGGCATGCCTCTCATTTTTGGAAGAGTGTGAAATTGAAATTTGTAGCCTCTGTTTATAATGTCCAAAATCCATGTCTGTTGTGACAATATGCCAATTGTTTGCAAATAATGCTAGTTTCCCTCCCAAAGGTGCTGCCAGCTGTGACTTGCTTGGCATGGAAATGAGGGAGTCATTGGGTTTGCTTCCTGTATTGTTGTGCACAGTCTTCACCACGTCTTGGTGCTGGAGATTGCCATTGTCTGCCTCTATATGATCCTTGTGACTGCCCTCTGCCCCTTGTGCGTCTGTATCTACCTCTTTGGGGCTTGTCAGTGGCTGGAAAAGACCAGTTTTTTGAAGGCCAATTCCTGCTAAATCGTGGTGGCTGGACCTGTAAGAAAGCTTTGACAGTTTGCATAGATTTGGCTTTTTCTTCCATTTTTCGTAGTATATCCTCAGCATTAGTACCAAAAAGTACATCCTTTTGTAAAGGAGCATCAAGAAGTTTAGCTTTCACATGATCAGGCAAATTTTGTTCCCTAAGCCAGGCATGTCTGCGAATGACTGATCCTGTAGCAGCTCTACTGGAGGCCTCTAGGGCATCATAACCACATTGTAAGGTGTGTTTACCCACTTGTTCCGCACTATGCATCATATCCTGTAACTCTTTTAAATCTGGTTGTTCAGGTTGAGACATTTTGTTTTTAATTGTGATAACAGGAACTGTTGATATTTAATCATATGAAACTGGCAGTTTAAGGCCCTCATGGCTAGGGTGGCCGAGGTATATACCTTCTTACCCCACCTTTCTAGAAATCTAGATTCCCTTTCTGCAGGAAGTGGATTCTTGGCAGTGGAGGCCTTTAATCCCTTAGGGCCTTGTGAAATGGTTTCAGGGTCAGCATTATGGCCTTTGTAAAGAAATTGGTGAGAACTGGGTACTCTGTAATATCTATCAGGCTTTACTGGTGCAGGAGGCAGAGAATCAGGATTAAGACAAGCCTCCGAATAGACATCATCCAGTACCTCCAAAACAGGGGTATAGCCAGAGGTCTGTGCTGAGGTAACCAAAGAAATTCCCTAAGTCTTTTCTTGGAATCTGAAAAGTCTTGGCCTTCCCAATGGAAGTGTTCCCTCAAGGTGTGCAAGGTTTCCCCAAAAGAAAAATCCTCAGGGGGGGGATACAGAAGGAATGGACTGTTCTGCATCCGAATCCTCAAAAGGGGAGTAAGAGTGTTCCTCTGCGTCAGAATGCTCTGATAAAATGGATCCCTGATCAGAAGAAGGGGATTCTTCCTCCACTCTGGGTCTCTTGTCAGGAGGGGGCTGAGAACCTCTGATGAGAGTTATTAGATCCTCAGCCATTTTAAGCATCTGTTTCTTAGGCATGGGTCCAGGAGATGGGCCTTGAGCAGCAGGCCTAGTGTGATGCCTAGCTGCTTTGGATTTAGTGAAGGCCTTAATAGAAAAAGATGAAGGCCTAAATATACCATGGGTGGAGGTGGATCTGTCCACATTAGTAGGCTCGACATAAGCCGGGGCTTCGGTTGTAGTCTGGGAAAGGGCCGATGACCCAGCGGTCTCGGGTACAGAAGACACCGCCAAAGGAGTGTCGTCTGTAGTCAGGGACTGCAAAGGCGTCTCGCTGAGAACCGGACCACGTGTAGCCTGTTTCTGCGTGGTGTCGGTGGAGACTGCGGGCCTCGCGTGTCGGTCCTTTTCCTTGCGTTTTTTGGATAAAACGGTAGTCGGAGTGTCCGACATTTTATAGTCAAAAGCTTTACCAAAAAAGTGTTGGGCGAACTCCCGCGGCTTGATAGTGCGTTTATTGAAGGTAGCGCAAAAGCGACAGCCCGAGACGTCGTGGTCTGGGCCCAAACAAGGTATGCAAAGGGAATGGAAATCCTTATGCGGTATTTGCTTCCCACAAGAAATACAATTATTAACTTTTTCTGACATCGGTCTGAGGCAAGAAAGGTTTCTAGCAGGGTACTTAGCTTTAATGAAGACTTCGGTTCCAAATATTTTCGTAAATCAGGAGCTGGCCGACCGGCACTTGCGAACTGCTTCTGCTTCGGGCACCGCGCGGCAAAAATGACTGAAGAACATGGCGTCGGCTGTGTCTTATATACTCTGGCCTTCCTGACGTCAGAAGAGTAAGCGACGAAAACCGACGCCGGACCAAGACTTTGGAATTCGGCCGACCGAGGGACCGCCTGACGGCTGAAAACCCATCTGTGATTACTGCAGCTGTATGCACGATGAACATCCTCTCCAATGAGACAAAACAAAAATCCTCTTATCCTGTCATAAATCTTCTACTAGGAAGCTATATCTTAGCAAATGGAAAGAATTTTCTTTATGGGCCTCTAAAAACAATATTCTTACCAAGCCCCTATGACCTCCATTTTAGAGTTCTTGACTATGATTTTTAACAAAGGAGCTGCAGCAGCAACAGTTAGTCTTCAACTGGCTGCTATTTCTAATTTTCATTTTGGATTTGAAGGATTGAATATTATGTCTCACAAGTTATCTAAAGCCTTTCTCAAAGGGACGTTTCATATTAGACCACCTGTGAAATCTCCCTATTCTTCATGGAATCTAAATTTTATGCTTTCCCTCATAATTCTTCCGCCATTTGAACCAGCTTCCTCTTGTGACCTCCGATTTTTGTCATGAAAACCATCTTTTAAGTAGCCATTACTTCTGCCCATAGAGTCTCAGAGCTTCAGGCTTTATCCATCAAGCCTCTTTATTTGATATTCCATGCTGACAGAGTCTCTCTTAGAACAAACCCCTCATTCTTGCCCAAAGTTTGCACTGAAACTATTCTCAACCAAATTATTGATTTGACCGTCTTCTTCCCCAACCATTTAAACAATTTAGAGTACACGCTGCACAAACTTGATGTTCACAGACAGCTCAGGTTTTATTTGGATAGAACAAAAGATTTCAGAAAATCAGACCAACTTTTTGTTTCATTTTCAGACTCCAGGAAAGGTAGACCAGTGGCTAAAACAACTCTGTCTAAATGGTTATCTGATTGTATCACCTTTGCTTATTCATGTATCACCTTTGCTTATTCAGCTGCCAATATGCCTTTGCACCATAAAATTAAAGCTCACTCAACCAGAGCAGTTTCTACATTATCTGCCTTTTCTGTGAGACTTCCTATTGATAATATTTGCGCAGCAGCCACTTGGTCAAAACCTCATACCTTTTTCACTCATTACAAAGTTGACAAGGCCTCCAGGGATAGGGCCTCCTTTGGATCCACGGTCTTGAGAAATATACTCCTGTGATCCACCCGAGATTGATGGTGCGTGGGACACGGTACCCATCAGTAAAGAATGAACGGCAAGATAGAACAACTTCACATAAAGAAGTTATGTACTTGCCATAACGTTCCATGTGAGTTGTTCATCTCACCTTCATTCTTACGTCCCTCCCTCCTACCCCTCCTGGGCTGTTAGATTACTGAGATGCTGGATCCATCCTGGTTGCTCAATCCTTCTATACCCTTTCTTGGGAGTGAAAGAATGACATATGGTATTATAATACGCAGCAAACAAGATCTGAGGTAGCTCTAGGTGCATCATGGGATAGGGACTTGGCCTTGAGCTATTTGAAGACCTTGAGCTTTGCAATTGGCCGACTCAGAGCCAAGGGATTGGCTCCGACCCCATCAGTAAAGAATAAAGGCGAGATGAGCAACTCGCATGGAACGTTATGGTAAGTACATAACTTTTTTTTTCTGTTGGTTTATCCTTAAGATCATTAGCAAGCCTCACCACAGCATTTTACTCATCTAGGATGATGCAAATCCTCACTTTTTCTAGTACTGGGTCTCTGGCAAGATGCATAAAAGTAAATGGATGCTTTTTCTACTTGATCAACTTTGAAGGCATTTGACCCCTTCACAGCTCCAGTGCTTGCAGTCCTAGATTATCATTCACAGATCTTCAACACAGACTTGAGTTATTCTGTCAAGGTCCACCTTGCTGCTACATCCACCACCCTCCAAGGCTCCTTCACTGTATCTTTGGCATATTTAAATATTCTAGAAGGGTGCATTCTTTATTATCTGTGCTCCTGTTCCCTGATTGGGATTTGTATCTCATTTGGAAAAGGTAACCCTTCTACCGTTGAACTTGCTGTTAAACTGAATCGACATCTGCCATGGAAGATACTTATTACTTCTGGCAGGATTTCTGAGACTTAGGCCTTACTGATAAACATCTTTATCTGGTCTTTTATAGATAGCCATTGCAAACCCATCCTATCTTTATGTAGTAATAAGTAAGCTTTGAACTGAGATAAACTGTAATCAGTCCATTTTTTTATTTTATTCCCCAACTGTTCAGCGGTGGATAATTTTTAAATTGCTAGGACCTGCACCAGCAGCTCAGATTTTGTGGGCAATACCAAATTAATCAGAAAAGATTCAAAGCTTTTTGTTTCAATCTCAAATAAAAATTTAGCTTCAAAAGTTTTACACACGTGTGTGTGTGTGTGTGTGTGTGTGTGTGTGTGTGTGTAAATACATATACATACATACATGTATGTAAATGTATAAAACTTTGCCTACAACACACACAGCTGGAGTAGTGGCTACCTTCCTGCCATTTTTTTTCTAGCAATACATCCTCAGATGATATTTCAAAACTGCTGTGTGGGCTTTATTGAATACTTTCAAAACATGCATTGTAAGCTACGTCTAATCTCCAGATCCACTGATCAGATATATGTTTTGATGGTGACCAGCAGAAGTGTAAGCATGGGATTCTGTACTGTTAATTCAGAAGGATGGACCACCTTCTTAATCTGGATGAGCAGGTTCAACCTTGTCAGTACATCCACTGTACTTTCTACTAATGGTTGATGTGGCCAGGAGAATGGTTTTGCTGTTGCTGTTTTCACTTCTTCCAGTGGTGCTCTGCTCATCCATAGCTGTCAAAATGAAAAATTAACAAACAAACATGTACTTACAATAACATAATTTGGTGTACTGAAGGAAGTATTTATATAATCCATGATATCATATCCATCTAGTTTCTTGTTGCATGCTACTTTATAATACTTTAAATAAAACAAATTTGAATTTGGGCACCCATTTGGCTCTGGGTCTGCCTTTCATAGGCACACATACATGAAAGGAATTACCAAGAATAGAGGCTTGATGAACAGAACAAAATATGCAGTAGCAGTGTAACTTTTATATGGGCAAGTCTCATACCATCTATAACATTACCTTAGGAAGCCACTACTTATACGAGTACTGGATTAGAACTGAAATGCATAAAGTATGTAAACCCAAATGTTATGACTTACTTGCTGCTATAATCACCAGTCCCAGAAGATTTACTATTATTTTAAGTACTTTTCATGCAACCCTACTTTATACTGTGATACTGTATTATTAAGTAAGCTATGAAGTTTCAACAGTTATCTGAAATTGGGCTGAGTGCATGATGGGTCAACTGTTTTGAAAGTAGAAACTGAATCAACAGAAGATTGAACTGATACTGAACAGTTGGGTCTATATTAGAATGCCGAAACCTCACTTACGCGAATCCCGAAAGGCCGACACATACACACCGAACCGCAAGAAAACCGAACGTCCTTGAACGCGAAATTCAAAATATCGAATTGCCGTAGTTGGCCAACTCCACTGCCCGCTACGTACTGCCTACCCAAAAAAATAAATATGAATGTATTACTATATATGCACTTAACTTAATCCTCACCCTAAGCGTAAGGTCAGTAACTATTGCACATTTACGTTAGGGAGCTATACCGTATAAGGGAATCTCCTACTGACGTTTTACCTCACTAAACATGGTGTGGACAACTATGGCGATTTGGTATTTTGAATTTCGCGCTTAAGGACGTTTGGTGTTTATGTGGTTCGCTGTTTGTGTCGGCCTTTCGGGATTCTCATAAGTGAGGTTTCGTCATTCTAATATAGACCTGAACAGTTAAAGAAAATGGGATAATGCAGTTTTTCTAAGACTAGTAATTGGATATTCTGGGTTATCATGGGAGGTCTTTCAACAGTTGAAACAAAGCCAACTTCTGTTTCTTAAAAGGATTTTATACATATTTATTTTGCCAAAATGATACAGTAATCATAGGACGCAAGTTCACCCACGACAGAGTTCCATTTGGGTCAAAATAAAGAGTAATATAATTTACAAAAAAATTTGAGGGAATGGGATGGGGGATTAAAATGTCTGTAAGTGATCCGCCATTCTGTTTTATGGTTTCAGATAAAGAAACTGTTTGTTTTTTTTTTTTTTTGTGAACAAGTTTGTTAGTATACCCTACACTTTGGATTCTTCTGAGCTGATTTCTGTAGTTCAAAAATGTTAAATGTTAGTTTCAAAAAGTGTAGGCAACTAAACACTGTCAATATATATTACCAATACCTTAAGGCAATTTTTATATCTGTGCTGCCTCTTAGCCTATTGTTAGTGGGATTTTTGGCTATATTACTGCAGCAACATTTGGTGGAGGCAATTTAGAACTCTTAAATTACCAAACTGATTGTTTTATGTGCATCATTAGGAAAGAAACAGCACAATGTTCCTTGTAGTTTATGCAAAAAATACCTGAGAAATGTTTACAATGAATTGCTAGTATTTGTATGACTAGATTACTTTAAGTGAATTAGATAATGGTTATAGCCCTATAAACTTATGTAGAAATAGGATGTCGCTTAGACCTCATTTACTTCTACCTGGATTTCATCCATCTACGCGACTGTTCATTAGAGAACTATGTGTCTACATACTCTGATGTGCCATTTCGGTACTTTGGCTGTTGAGATACAAAGCAGCATGAAAAAGTATTTTACATTTATGCCTTGGACTCCATTTCTATCAGGTTCAATGAAAAGTATTCCTTTTAATATTTCTGAAATAATGAATTCACTACAATTTCTTCCATATATGTTATGCTATCGTATCAAAGTGCTACAATAAATTTGCATTAAAGATTTGTAGTTTGAATTCTGGGGTAAAAAAAGAAAGAAAAAGTTGCACTCAAAAGCCACTGAAAGAAGTGGCAGCTGACATCAATCCGATCAAATGCTTTTTGCATTCTGTCACAAATCTGAACATGTGGATTTGGAAAATAATATTTCTGTTGCGTTTTGCTGTTTCATAGAAGGTAATGACTGTGAATGGTATCAAAGGAGTTAATTCCTCATTTACAAGATGATTTTAGGCTAAACCAGAGAAGCCGAGATAGTTTGCATTAGATGTATGTATGCTTTGATACTTATATTCTAGAGGAAACTGCTTCATTTCTAGAAGAGAGAGCTGTCTGATGATTTCAGTGTTTAATTCTTTAAAAAGCACATGTGACATGAAAGATGTTATTAGCTGGCAGTATTTTTGGAGCAGAAATAAAATACATACTGTGTGAATTTTTGTCACCATCATTTTTGTTACTGTTATGTCTGCAAAATTAGGAAGGAATGAAAAATTTCATTGTGAAAACAGTGATATGCCTAGAAGCTCCATTGTTCGCTCTCTCTCTTTCTATTATCTGTAGTTTTCTGTTAAATGTATATATATATATATATATATTTTGTCTCTGGATGATGACTGATACAAGTTAACAAGGTGTTCCTATTACCATAATTGGTGATGCTATTTCTTTAGGCTTATCAAAGAAGATAGAAGATGACATCTCAGTTCTGAGCTTGCCATCAGGCCTGTCACTGGAAGACGTATCCTGCCGGCATTCATCACAACAGCAACAGCAGCAATCCATGAAGGCCTGGCCTAGTGGTTTGCAGAGACACAAAAGAAGCACTGGTGTCACGGAGGACTTGAAGAACAGAAAGAACTGATTGATGAGATAGAGTAGTTCCAGGGTTTGCTTTGACATCTCTGGAGAAAGGTAGGCTATTACAATGTTACAAACATTTTCAGGAATGATACAGATGCCATAGATGACGGCTAAGCCCATCACAGTACAGTTGAGCTGTTTTTCACACTGAACATGCTTTGGAGAACTACGGAAATCTGCTTTCTTCTCTGTATTTCTGATTCTCCTTGTCACCAGCTGGCAGCTTATTGTGAAGAGGATAGGTAGACAGAAGTAGCAACCAAAGTACCACCACATTCTTGCATTTTGATAGGTTAGAATAAGGGAGAAAATTGACTCTGGTAGCTTAGATGATGGTTTCATAACACAGTACTCAGCAGCTGCTCCAGAAATGGGAGATGTTTCTTCAGTTATCTGCCATAGGAGAATCTCTGGCACGGCTAGGATCATTGACCCAATCCAGATGACAGCTAGCTTGGCTATAATAGACTGACATTGCTCAACAGGTCGAACCTTGGATTGCATGCTTGTAGCTGAATGAAACCGATCTATACCCAGAGCACAAAGACTGAAGGTGGTGACACCTAAAGATGACACCTGAAATGAAGAGGCAATAATCAATTAAAATATTGAAAACTATGTCTTCGTTTGTAGATGTATACATTTTAAAGGACAAAAAAATCTCAATATGCATGATTTTGTAACAAAACCGATGAGCTAAAAATAGATTTGGTTCTGTAATGCTTAATTTGCAAAACATTCCCCCACAGCTACCATAATACATTGCCAAAGAAAAACAAGATAGCTTTTTTTCCTGCCACAAATTAAAAAAAAAAAAAAAAAAAAGTACTGTAGCACATTGGATGACCAAGACAGCTAAGAATGGAAATCTTATTTTGTGAGGTAAAAGCATTCTATTTTATTTTAGGCTGTTTTCAATACTTCTGTTAGCCTTTCTAATTCTTTGCTTTAATCAAGCCTTTTTTCCCTTATTTTTTAACAGTTCTTTTCCTTTGTATCTCTTCTGGTCTTTGGTCATGTTACAGTCATGACTTAAGTGATTGTAGCAAACACATTTGCTTTGCAGACAAACATCTGAAGTGTTTATTTAATGACACCATTAGAAGGCACCTCAAAGAGCCTTCCCAAACTTTTAGATGTCAGAAAAGAGCGAAGCACTATATTTTCTTAATCCTCTGAAATAAAGATAACAGGCATGTGATGTGTGACATCCCAACACTGGCCCAGTAATCAAGGAGCCTCAGTCCTCACCACTGGCAACAATGGGGGACGTACACACTGGGAGGATGACAAGTACACTCACAGTAAAGTGCAATTTCCCTTAAGAGTACACACAGACCAGTCTGGGGTTGGTTTCTCCCTCTTTCTCCAGATCTCCAATAAGACTCCCCACTGGCACAGCTATAGAGTTGAGTCTTTAGCCAGGGTTTTAAGCCAAGTCCTCCAACACTCTGTTCATCCAGGGCTTAGTGTCTCTGCCCAAGTAGCTGACACACACTCCTGGAGATTTGTTTTACACGCACATCCGGGAAAGGCTGGCACAGGTTTATTAGCTATGCCCCCTTCTGCCCAGACTATAAGGTAGTTATCACTGCCACCTCTTTATCAGCTACTTTAAGGCCCCTAACAAAGGGTGTCCAATTTTACTGTGTAAATTTAATATTAATACAAATGGTAGTCTGACCAAGAGCAAGGCTGTTGGTGTGGCCCACACAGTGTCACCAAATAAATATGCAAGTACTCTCAAAACGTAAATATCTCTACACAGATTAGCCACAATGAAAGGTTTAAATATATTTAATAATAAAAGAACAAGACAATACTAAATATGTATTCACAGTGACATCACAGTTCAAAACCACAGGAAATATTTAAAACAACAGTGAAGGACAGTCTCAAATAAAGAAATACATCTAAGCTTTGCAATATTCCTGACTGAATCTAAGCTAGTTAAACTATAATGTAAGAACTTGCTAACAGATCAAGGCAGATGTGGTGAATGGTTCTTCTAGTTGTCCGGTCCAAGACAGAATGCTCTGTCTAAGAGACTTAAATTAATATCTCAAATATTACTGCTGGGATAACTTGTAGAATTACATTTCTTGTCATCCGACTGCTAGATGTTCTTCATCTCGCATTGCTGCAGTCCTTACTTATGGGTAGTCCGCTGTCCTCGGTCGGCCCGAATACCAAAGTATTAGGCTGACGTCGGTCATGGGCGCCTAGATCTGACATCAGAGCGTCAGGGTATAAAGGCGCATGACCGACGTCATATCCTCAGTCTTTTTTGCCGCATGGTCCGATGCAGAAGCAGCGTTGCAAGTGCCGTTCGGCTTTCTGAAATTTTTCGTTTTCGGAGTTTCAGACCGATACCAAGTTGGGCTAAGTACCCCGTTGGGGAATATTTTTGTTTTTTCTTGCCTCAGTTACTTACCGGATGTCAGAAAAAGTGAATAATTGTATTTCTTGTGGGAAACAGATACCGCATAGGGATTACCACTCGCTTTGTATTCCTTGTTTGGGACCGGAGCATGACGTAGTCGGGTGTCGGTTTTGTGCTAGGTTTAATAAGCGCACTATAAAACGGAGGTTAGATTGCGCTAGGTTAGTCTTTGGCAAGAGGTGTAATTATAATATGCCGTCGGATGTTCCGACGCCTGCTTCTACTAAGAAGCGCAAAGACAAATCTTTAAAGCCTAGGCAGGATGATTCGTCCGTTTCGGACGCCGGACCTTTAGAAGCTACAGCTGAACAGGTGGATCCGGCTGAAGTTTCTGTTGAGTCCCAGGGGGAAGCTTTGATTTTACAGGATGTGGCCTCTCAGGAGGCAGGTCAGGCTGAAGGGGCCTCTCAGGTTACTATTCTCCCTTCTATGCCTAGGGTGGTTAGGCCTTCTGCTACTGTTTCTAAGGCTCCTTCTAAAGGCAGGTCTGTCTTGCCTTCCTCTGGTGTCAGTTCTGGTTCTTCAGGGTCTGTGCCTAAAAAGCACATGCTTAAAATGGCAGAGGATTTGATTACTTTAATTAGAGGTTCTATGCCCCCTCCTGATAAGAGGCCCAGGTTGGAGCCAGAGTTGGAAAGTTTGGAGCAGGCCTCAGATGATTCAGAGTCTTCTGCTGAAGACATTCAAGATTTCCTCCTTATTCTGATTCTGATGCAGAGGATTCCACTCCTTCTGCTTCTCCTCCAGAGGATTTTTCATTTTCAGAAACTCTGCATTCCATGAGGGAGCATTTTAAGTGGGAGGGACAGGATTACTCTGATTCCCGGAAGAGACTTAGGGAGTTCTTGTTTTACCACAGCATAGACCCTTAGCTATACCTCCGGTTTTGGATGTTGTTTCAGATGTTTTCTCGGAAGCTTCCCTTAATCCAGATTCTGTGCCTCCTGCCCCAGTTAAACCGGACAGGTATTACAGGGTGCCTGAGGCTCATAAATATCTGTATAAGAGTCCTAGGGCGGACCCAGAAACTATTAGTCAGGGGCCTAAGGGTGTTAGAGCCTCTGTTGTTAAGAATCCGGTTCCTCTGGATAAGGAAGCTAGAGCTTTGGATAGATGGGGTAAGAAGGTGTATACCTCTTCTACTTTAGCAATGAGAGCTTTGAACTGCCAGTTTCATATGTTGAAGTATCAGAATTTCCTCCTTTCTCAGCTAAGATCTAAAGTGGATGCTTTGGCAGAGGGCATAGAGTGTAAAGAATTGCAGGATTTAGTGCATGTTTCTGAACAGGTGGGTAAGCACTCTTTGCAATGTGGTTTTGATGCTTTACAGGCTTCTTCTAGGGTGGCGGCCACTGGTTCAGTTATTCGTAGGCACGCCTGGCTTAAGGATCAGAATTTGTCTGAGCATGTTAAGTCTAGAATTCTGGATGCCCCTTTACAGTCTGAAGTTTTGTTTGGTCCTCCTGTGGAGTCAGTCTTAAAGAAAATGGAAGACAAGGCTAAGTCTATGCAGACTGTTAAAGATTTTTTGCAGGTACAACCTCCAAAGTTTAGTAGAAATTGGCCTACTAAGGGGTGGACGTACCCTTCTTCTGATTCTCAGTCTAGGGGTAGATCTAGACGTGGTAGGGGCAGAGCTTAGAGTACCTTCAGGCCGAGACAATGGAATTCGCCTGCTCAATCTGCTGGTGAGGGCAGGGGCCAGTCCTTTCGTAAACAGGCCCAATGACCTGCATTTTCAGCTGCCAGATTCTTCTTGCCTGGCAGCTCCTTTGGGAGGAAAGTTGGCTCTTTTCAAGCAAAATTGGCATTTAGTCACCCAGGACAAATGGGTATTGGACATTATAAACCGAGGTTACAAGTTCTATTTCCATACCATGCCTCCTTTCAAAGGCATGCCAGACGTCCCTCCTCGGCAAAGGATAGAGGCTCACAGACAAATTTCTTTACTTCTTCAAATAGGAGCTATGCAGCCAGTTCCTCTGTCAGAAGTGGGCCTAGGATTTTATTCTCGCCTGTTTCTAGTTCCAAAGAAAGGGAACACGTGGAGACCAATTTTGGATTTATCTATCCTCAACACTTACCTGGACATTCCAAAGTTCAAGATGCTGACTTTGCAACAACTTTTACCTCTGTTGGGAAAAGATCACTGGATGGTTACTCTGAATCTCAAAGAGGCTTACCTTCATGTTCCTATCAGGCCCAGTTGCAGGAGGTACCTGCGTTTTCGGGCTGGAAATTTACATTACCAGTTCTCTGCATTGCCCTTTGGCTTATCTACTGTGCCCAGAGTGTTCACAAAGGTTCTGGCTCCAGTGATAGCTTTTTTCAGACTCAGAGGAATACAGATTTATCCTTATTTGGACAACTGCCTGATTATTGCACAAGAAAGGGATGAACTTCTTCATCTACAGTATGTGATGGCAGTGTTAAGATGCCTAGGGTATTCTGTGAACGAAACAAAGTCCAGTCTAGTACCCTCTCAGGACATGTGCTTTCTGGGTGTGAGACTGAACACAGCTTCCCAGATGGCCTTTTTGACCCCGGACAAACAAAGAAGCCTTTCTCTTTATTTCCATCAAATGTCTCTACGGTCCAGGCTGACTGCAAGGACAGTCCTTCAAGCCTTGGGGTTCTTGGCATCTTGTATTCTGGTACTTCCCAATGCCAAATTGCATATGAGGAAGCTTCAATGGTATCTCAAAAATGTATGGACACAGCACTGCCAAGATCTAGACACTGTCATTCAGATAATACCTTGCATTCAGAAGGAGTTTTTGTGGTGGGCTCAGGAATGTCACCTAAACAAGGGACTCTCTGTGACCCGGCCAGAGGCGAGTCAGATTCTAATGACAGATGCCTCGGACAAGGCTTGGGGAGCACACCTCAATGGAAAATGGGTGCAAAACACGTGGCCTGTCAAACTCCAGCATTTGCATATCAACTTAAAGGAAATGTTAGCAGTCCAGTTTGCATTGATGGCTTTCAAGGATTTACTTCACCCAGGGCAGGTGTTGATTCAAACAGACAACACTACTGTCATGTGGTACATCAACAAGCAGGGGGGAACCCATTCTTACCCTCTTTGCAGGCAAGCGATGATTCTGTGGGAAACTGCTCTCAATCTACACCTCAATCTTCAGGCAAGGTTTCTACCAGGAGCACAGAACTCCTTAGCAGATGTATTGAGCAGACAAATAGTGGATCCTCACGAATGGAAATTGGATCCTCTTGTATTTCAACAGTTGACAGTGTTATGGGGAACTCCAGACATAGATCTGTTCGCTTCTCCGCTAAATTACCAGTTGCCAAAGTTTTGCACAAAAATGTGTCATCACACAGCTTGGATGGTGGGCGCTCTATCATTCAGTTGGACCAATCTGCATGTATATGCCTTTCCACCTCTGCCTCTTCTTCCCAAGGTACTTTTGAAGGCCAGACAAGACAAGCCAACCATGATTTTGATAGCACCGGATTGGCCTCGACAACACTGGTACCCACTACTGAGGAGTTTAGTACGAGAACCTCCATGGCCTCTGCCTTTGATTCCGCACCTTTTGTCACAAGAGGACAGTCACTTCCTCAATGTCAAGATTCAGTCTCTGCATCTAACAGCCTGGCATATTCTGTTTTAGACTCTGGAGGGTCTCAGCTTCCACAACAAGTTTTGAATGTTATTTTGGAGGCCAGGAGGCCTAGTACCAGGAAAGTTTACGCTGATAAATGGACGAGATTTTTTATTTGGAGCAAAGGAAAGGACTTTGATGTCTCCAAACCTGATTTAAGTGTTGCTCTTCAATATCTTACTGAGTTATTGGACAAGGGTTTGTCTTTCTCCTCAATAAAGGTCCATGCTGCAGCCATTTCTGCTCACTATGATTGTGACCCTCCTTTATTCTCTCATCCTTGGTTTAAGCAATTTCTTAGAGGGGCAAAGAATATAAGACCCCCACGTAGAGCTCCTCCTCCTGCTTGGGATCTCAATTTTGTGTTGGAAAAACTTACTCTACAACCTTTTGAGCCTGCAGCTACTGCCGAGTTAAAGTATTTGTCATGGAAAACTGCTTTTTAGTTGGCCATTACCTCTGCAAGAAGGGTTTCTGAATTACAGGCCCTCATGGCAGTGGAGCCTTTCCTGATTTTTCATAAGGATAGGGTATCTTTGCGTACTAATCCTTCCTTTATGCCTAAAGTGGTTTCTAGTGTGGCCTTAAATCAAACTATTCATTTGCCTACTTTTTATGCAAACCCCCAAAATAAAGGGAGAAAATTTTGCATACTTTGGATATTCACAGGCAGTTGCGTTATTATTTGAGCAGAACCAAGGAGTTCAGACAGTCTCAGCAATTGTTTGTTTCTTTTGCTTTGGGTTCACAGGGTAAACCTGTTTCAAAACAAACTATTTCTAAATGGATTGGGTTTTGTATTTCTTTCTGTTATTCCCATCATGGTAAGGAGATTCCTGCTGGAATCAGGCCTCATTCCACTAGGGCTACTGCTACTTCTACGGCCTTTCTAAGGGGGTAGCTACAAAGACATTTTGGAGGCAGCTACTTGGAGTTCAGTGCATACCTTTTCTAAACATTACCACCTTCCTCTTTATTCTAAGTCTAGGGCTGGATTTGCCACTGCAATTTTACAGGGCATTTTAGCGGCCCCTAATGCTTTATGATTTTACCATCCTCCCTTTCCCGTTGCTTTGGGATTCTACCCATAAGTAAGGACTGCAGCAATGTGAGATGAAGAACATAGTACAGTTTTGTACCTACCATAAATGTAGATGTTCGAAGATCCACATTGCTGCAGTCCAGTTTACCCTCCCTCCTTCCCCACTGTAGTTTGACTTGGTGCTATGCTTTAGGTGATGGTTGTTGTTGGGCATGTTTTTGGGAGGTATTCTGTTTTTGGCTGTGGCCTTTCTGGTTTGGCCTTCTGACATCTGGGGCAAGAAAAGACTGAGGATATGACGTCGGTCATGCGCCTTTATACCCTGACGCTCTGATGTCAGATCTAGGCGCCCATGACCGACGTCAGCCTAATACTTTGGTATTCGGGCCGACCGGGGACAGCGGACTACCCATAAGTAAGGACTGCAGCAATGTGGATCTTCGAACATCTACATTTATGGTAGGTACAAAACTGTACTTTCCCAGGCCAAACGACCACTGATGGAGCTACCAGTATTTAGCATCTACCCGTAAAAATACATAAACAAGGGCTACTCCTCAGATCTTTGGCAGATGCTACAAAGACATGTATTTGGAGCGTTTATCCCCAGGCCTCCGATGAAAATTAGCTTCATTCCAAGTTGATCTTTCACAGTAAACAAATGTTAAATAAATACAAATAAATAAGATGCTGGACGTTATAAAACAACTGCATTCCTTCATGCTTTTAAGACAAGTAATTCACAGTAAAGACAATACAGAAAGTTTCCTAGTACAGACATTGTGTCTGTTACGGCCTAGCCATAAAGTAATTTAATTTCAGTTATTTTTTTAAAATTTACTAGACTGAGGTTAACTTCCTGTGTCCCAGTTTCGACTGTTAAAATATATACATTTAAACAGTTACAATAGTGTATGTACATTTCTGTTCTTTTCCAGTAAGGCACACTGTGGATCCATTTTAAACACAAGCCTTTTGCAAATATCCTTTTCAACTCACACATCTGTACAAGCAGTTTGATCTATACATGACATACAGTTCTAATATATTTGTAATGCAAGCATCTTACACAAATCATTTCTGTGTTCACCAATGACATATAATTATTTGCAATATTCCAGCTGGGCTGGCACCATCTCCTTTCGTCACCCCCCCCCCTCCAAAGACTCGAGCTGTTTTTTCGAGTGACCCTTGAGAAACGTTGCTTGAGAGGAATGAGCCTATCTGTAAATACATTACCCCATTACCTGTCTTGAGATTCCAGCTGCCTTTGCATTGCTGACACCAGTACAGTGTTGCGCTATCCTATCATATACCTGCACCCCTAGGCTCCACCATAGTAATTTTGAATTTTGCTGGCCGTCTTCTTGCAGCCATAGATTCCCCTCGGACTCCTCCTGCCTTCTACGGCAAATACTTAGCACCAGGGCCTCCCTATCATGATAGGGTTTCATCATGTTACCATGGTGCAGTTTGTGCCCCTGCCTAACAGTTCTACCATGTAGTTAACATCACTGACCTTACTTACCACTTTGAAGCGTCCCTCCCAAGCTGCCTGCAGCTTGTTGTGTCTAACAGGAATGAGAACCATAACCTGCTGCCCCACCGCATACTTTCTAGCTCAAGCATTCTTGTCATACCAGACCTTTTTCTGCTGTTGGGCTTAGGCCCGATTCTCCTGGGCCAAGCCCATGAGTTCTCTGAACCTTGTTGTGAGGTTTAGGACATATGCCACAACAGACTCCTTGTGGGATTCACAATCACCCACCCACTCATCGCGAATCAGATCTAGAGGTTCCCTTACCTTATGCCCATACAGCAACTCAAAGGGTGAAAAATCTGTGGATTTCTGGGGCAGTTCTCTATAGGCAAAACCGATGGGGCAAATATTTGTCCCACTCCCTCTTGAACTGGTCTGCAAATGCCCATAGCATGGTCTTTAGAGTAAAGTTTAACCTCTCCACCAAGCCATTAGTCAGGTTTAAATATATTTAATAATAAATAATAAAAGAACAAGACAGTACTAAATATATATTCACAGTGACATCAGAGTTCAAAACCACAGGAAATATTTAAAACATCATTGCAGGGCAGTCTCAAAGAAAAACATCTAAACTAAGCATCTGATGTTGCTAATCTCCATTCATTGACGGATGGGTTTCGGTACCATCCTCGGAACCGACTCTGCTGATATAGCAAACATGTGCCAGCCAAAAACTCTCAACTTAAGGTTACCCATAGTGCCCCTCTCCTCAGATCTCATTTGTTGTGTAGAGTTTCAACACATCAGGACAGCTCTCAAGCTAAGTGTTTCTTTTTTTCAGAATTATGCAAGGGCTTTAGTTGCCCACACCTTAACCTAACACAAGAACAAGCTAATCTGTAAGGGTCTTTTAAAAACCCCTTTCTTGGAAGCTTTATCTGAGCCTCTCCTAAAAAAGAGTCGAAGAAGAGCTAGTCAGTACCTTTGTCATCTCATACGCAGGAATTGAAAACCACTAAGGCCTAAGTTCATTTGGAACCAAAACCAAAAATTGCTGAAATGATTCCGACACCTGTGTCTGCACCGGAGTCAAAAACTCTGTCCACTGTGCTGTCCTTTACCACGGAATCGACATTGACGACTACTCCCATGGTACCGATTCTTTCTACGGTACCACAGACGCTCTCTGCACCAAAAATAGTATCCCCATTAAAACTGGTCATTTCCCCCATTCATCACAACCTTTCAGTCTTTCGACCATGGTGCCAAATGTTGACACACTAGCCAGGACCATATATTCTCCATCTGTTGACCCCTTTGCTGGTCCATTCCTAGATCAGCCTGAATCCCCATCAGGGATGTCAACCCATTCTACCAGGTGTGTCTTTTGGAGCTTGACGTAGTGAGACTCTGGAATCAGCTCCCAGAGGCCAGAGGCATCCCAACCCCTTCTAGGACCTCCCTCCTGCCCGGAGCCGAAGGTTTTTCTCCACAGACTCCAACCTATATTCCTTCTTCAACCTCCCTACAGGTCTTGGAGCCATCATTGCCAGTGCTTACCCCGGTGCCAACCACGTCAATTCCATTGGTAGATCTTACCTTGGTTCCAGAGCCTACCCTGTAGACCACGGCTCAGTTGGAGCCAACCCATCCTTGGGACCATAACTGGTCTGTCGACGCCGTGATCCCTAGTACGGCGCCAATTTTTTCTACAGTGCCATCTACTGTTACGGCTGCTTTGACGGCTCTGAGTCCTCTCGTGGCTCCTTTCTTGGAGGTGGGCTCGTTGGCGCAGGGTGTGATCCCAGTTCCGAGGCGGTCTTTTTTGGTTCTGGGCTCCCATCCCTCTTCAGGTGGGCCTGCCTTCCAGATTATGGAGAGGGCACTTGCCTATGCAGGCTCGCAGTTGGCTCCCTCGGCACTGGAATTCCATACATACATGCCCTCTAGTTCGCAGCTGCCACAGTCCACTACTCTGGGGTATCAGGCACTGGGGCAGCAAGACACCCTACTGCAGGGCACCCTCTCTTTGGAGTCCTCTTCTAATCTTCCCCCTGAAGAGCCACCCCATAAGAGATCTTGCAAGAGGAAGCATGTTGATTCTCGGGAAGAATCCCTCACCGAAGATGCAGATTATGATGAGGGGAAGGGTCCCCATGATCATCTCCTGAGGATGTCTCCTTTGGAGACATACTGGAGATCTTGAAACAGAGGGGGTGACTGGAAGTCCACCAACCCTTCATAGGAGGAATCTGTTTTCTTGCAGGCTTTCCATGCCCGACCCGCTACTTCCTGGGTGACCCCACCTGCAGATGACTTGGTAAAACTCATTGTGCAGTGCGCCTGGAAGGCCCCGGAGACCAGATAAAATACTCTTCCCTCCATAGGATCAGCCCCATTGGTCCAAAGGCTTGGCAGTAGAGGCTATATTGGTGGCGGCGGCTACCAAGAAAGAACTCTCAGATGAGAGTCCTGCTGTTAATCCTCCAAAAAGGGAGTCTCTGATGATAGACTGGGGAAGTGGGTTTATGCTTCAACGACCTTTGCCATATGGTTGTTGAATTACCTGGCATATTTTACCTATCTACAAAGGGAACTGATTACAGAACTCTCAAGGACATTGGCGGGAGCAGTGTCTGATGAGGTACGTGACAAAAGTTGCTTCACAGCTTGCCAACCTGGAATCCATATCCAACTCGTCCATGCGGTTGATTGCCCATACAACCAAGGGGATGGTCAGAGCAGCGGGTACAGGTGTTGTCATGAGACGTCACACCTGAATGTGCTTGTGCGACTTTGTGGACCCTTTCAAGTCTTCCTTTGTCAGTGCTCCCAGATGCTTCCTCTCTCTTTGGTCCAAAAGTTAGACACGCTAGCCAGGTGTGAGAAAGACAAAGACCCTATCTGCTGTGGGCGTATGTTTTTCCACTCCCCAACGATCCTATACAAGGAATCCGAGAAGAGGAAAGATGTGGTTCAGGAAATCCCAAGGGCATTTTCATGACACACGTGGCGAGTTCTCCCCCCAGGGCAGAGGGGGAACTCTTCTGGAAGATCCCCCCCATGCCGGGGGGGGGGGGTCTGCATAACCAGGGGTCCGGAGATTCCTTTTCTGGACAGCCCTACCAGCGCTCCTGAAATGCAGCCCTATTGCTTGCCTCTGGAAGCAGTCCGGGGATGATTCTTTCTGTACCCCTTAGCCTGGCACTCATTAACATCACATTCCCGGGTGCAGACGATAATTACCAGAGGTTACCACATCCCCTTCAATCTTTGCCCGAGACCACAAAGGAGAATCCCTGACATTCCATTCAGTCAGATTAACAAAGCAGCATAAGAAATTCGAAAACTGCTCGAAAAAGAGTAATCCAAGCAGTCCCACCAGACCAGATAGAATCCGGATTCTACTCAAAGATTCTTTAGTGCCAAAAAAGACAAGGGACTGGAAGCCAATCCTGGACCTCAGCATCCTGAACAAGTTCGTCAAACAGACCAAATTCCGGAAGGTCACAGTTCAGTCTATTCTCCTGTTTCTGGGAAAAGCCTATTGGATGTGCTCGATAGATCTCCAAGATGCATGTTACCACATAAAAATGGACAAATGGTCCAGAAGATATCTCCGCTTCTGGCTGGGAGTCAGTCATTACCAATTTTGAGCGCTGCCCTTTGGTCTCTCCACAGCCCCCAGAGTGTTTACCAAATGTTTGGCAGTAGTAATGGCTCACTTGAGACTACAAGGATTGTGTGTGTGTCCATATTTAGACGATTGGCTCCTTATCGCCCCCTCCAAGAATCTACTGCTTCTTGCCTTGCATTATACCCTACAGCTAGTACAACTCTTAGGAATTTCTATAAACGAAGAGAAGTCACAACTAGTACCTACCCAAAGCCTAGAATTTATAGGAGCGGCATTTGACATGAGGACTTGCATTGTCGCCCTCCCTTATTACAGGCTTCACAAACTAAGATCTCAACTCTGAGTGATACTCTGTCAATACAAAGTCCCAGCTCATTTAGTCCTTCAACTGCTAGGATCAGTGGCAGCAAGGATTACTGTAGTTCCCCTAGCAAGACTGCATATGAGATTTCTTCAGTGGCTGCTAAGCCTCTCAGTGGGTCCCTATTAATACATCCTATGTCCCATTCAGTATGCAAAACCAACCGTTGCAAGCAAGATCTGAATTGGTGGATGAAGCCAGAAATGGAACTATGGAGTCGTCCCTTCTCACTCTCTCAGCCCAAGGCCATAGTGACCATGAACACATCCCTGGTGGAGTGGGGGGAGGGTGTTTTCAGAAAAGACAGTCCAAGGCACTTGGTCCCCCATGGAGGCCAATTTGCTTATCAGTGTCCTAGAACTGAGGGCGGTGCTTCTGGCATTGCAAGCATTCCACTCTGCCCTCCTATTGGGAACAATAGCTATCCATTCGGACAATGTTGGTCATCTGGTACATCAACAAACAAGGGGGAACCAGATCCTACCTGTTGTGTCGGGAGGCCATGAGAATTTGACAGTGAGCGATAGCCTTCAACCTCTTTCTAGTAGCAATGCACATTCCTGGGAATTCCAAAGTGATTGAGGACAATGCCCCATCCAGTGGTAGCGGCGGAGATCTTCCATCGCTGGGGCCAGCTTTGCTGCAATCTATTTGCATCCCCCACTAACCACAAATGCAGCAGCTACTTTTCCATGATCCCCTCCTCAGATGGAATCCCCGAGGGATGCTGTAGTACACAGTTGGCCTCCGGGACTACTGTATGCCTTTCCTCCCTTTCCCCGATACCACAGTTTCTAAAGAAGGCTCTTTGGTTGAGAAGCAAAGTAATCCTCATTGCACCCTATTGGCCCTGACGAGTCTGGTTTCCCTTCCTTTTGCCACATCTGGTTCATCGACCATGGATTCTGGATCCAACTCCAGGATTTCTGTCACACCCACAGGGGTTGATCCATCCAAACCTATCGAGCCTCAAGCTGACAGCTTGGTTACTCCACTTCCAGCAATTTCCAGGCAAAATGACCTTTCTTCCCCTGTTTAAAAAATCCTTGTGGCTTCCCATAAACCATCCACCAGAAAGATTTATCATAGTAAATGGAACAGATTTGTGTATTGGTCTCGTGAAAAAGGAATAGATCCCTTCTCAGCTCTGATCAGTTTGGTTTTAGAGTATTTTTCAACCCTACTCCATTCAGGAGCTTTAGCTTCTATGATCCAGGTCCAATTAGCAACCATCTCAAATTTTCTCAATGGTTTCCAGGATTCCTGTCTGATATCTCGTCACCTCTGAAAACCTTCTTGAAAGGTTTTTTTTTACATATAAGACCACCTTTCAAAAAGTCCATTGAACCTTGGAATCTCACACTGGTCCTACAATCTTTGACTCCTCATCCCTTTGAGCCTGCGGCCAGTTGTGACAAAAAAATTCTTGTCTTGGAAATCTTTGTTCTTGGTAGCCATTACCCCAGGAAGAAGAATATCAGAATTACAGGCTTTGTGTGTAAAACACCCTTACATTGTTTTCCACAAAGAGAGAGTATCACTTCAGACTAACCTATCTTTTCTACCCAAGGTTGTTTCAGAGTTGAATATTAACCAATCCATTGACTTGCCAGTTTTCTTCACTAGTTTCTGAAATAATGGGGAATATTATTTGCATTTATTGGATGTACATAGACAATTACGCTTCTATTTGAATAGAACTAAACATTTCCAAAAATCTGACCAGTTATTCCTGTCTTTCTCAGGACCCAAGTTGAGAAGATCAATTTCTAAAGTCACCTTTGCAAATTGGCTGAGAGAATGCATCTCCTTTGTCAACAGAACCAAATCAGTTTAAATACAAAAATAAAGATGCATTCAACCAGATCAATTAATAGTTCAGTAGCTTTTCATTCTAGAGCTTCGATGGATGTCATTTGTGCAGCAGCCACTTGGGCTTCTCCTCATACCTTTATCACTCATTACAAATTGGACTTGGTCTCCAGGGGAAGAGCATCCTTTGGCTCAATGGTGCTCAGGAATATCCTTCCATGGGGCCTCCCAGGACATAAAGTAGCTAGGGATTCTGTCCCATCCGTCACACATCAGATAAAGAAGTTATGCTCTTACCTTAATGTTCCATCTGTGTTGTTGATCTTCATTCATTCATGACATCCCACACTCCTACCTCCTCCGAAAGACTCCTGGAGGTTCGGATTTGGTCCTGGTTACTTGATGGGGCATTTGATCAGACAAAGCCTTCACTTTCTTTCCTTACGGGCAAACTCGATCTGAGGAGAGGGGCACTATGGGTAACCTTAGCTCGAGAGTTTTTGGCTGGTACGAGCTTGCTATATTGGTTGAGTTAGTTCCGAAGACGGAACCGAAACCCATCTGTCATGAATGAATGAAGATCAACAACACAGATGGAGCATTATGGTAAGAACATGACTTCTTTTTTCCTATATTCCTGACTGAATCTAAGAGAATTATGCTATAATGTAAGAACTTACTAATAGAGCAAGGCAAATGTTGTGGTGAATGGTGGTTCTAGTTGTTGTCAGGTCCAAGACAGAATGCAGAATGTTCTGTCTCACTAAGAGACTTCTCAAATTAATATCTCAAATATTACTGCTGAGATAACGTGCAGAATGACATCCTTTCTTGTCATCTGACTGCTAGTTTCCATGCCAAACAACTATTGAAAAAGCTGGCAGTATTTAGCATCTACCTCTAAAAATACATGAACAAGGGCTTCTCTTCAGATCTCTGGCAGATGCTGGAAGTCATAAAACAATTGCATTCCTTCATGCTTTTAAGACAAGTAATTAATTCACTCTAAAGACAATACAGACTGTTTCCTAGTACAGACATTGTCTGTTGCTGTATTGAAAACTGTAAGATACCATCTTTTATGGCCCATCCATAAAGTAATTTAATTTCAGGTATTTTTCTAAAATTTACTAGAATGAGGTTAACCTCATTTATCCCAGTTTCCACTGTTAAAATATACACATTTAAACAGTTACAACAGTGCATGTATATTTCTGTTCTTTTCCAGTAGGGCACACTGTGGATCCAAACAGAACTAGTTCGGATTAGACTGTATATTCTGTGTATGTACATTCTAGTAAGATTTACATTAGTTTAAAAAATGGGTAAACATCAGTAATTCTTTAAGAGTAGCAGAGAGGTAGAAAGGACAGAGGGATAATACGTTATTCGTTTAGTTTTTGTTGCCAGGCTAGTCCTACTAGGATAGTGATCTGCCTGCTGTGATGTGACATGGATGCTTTGTGCTAAACGTCAGCACCTGTGTGAATGGACATCTGTGGGACTGGCTGCCATAGCATGACATTGAGGCTTATAAAGTCTTAACAGCTTTTCTGCCCATGTAGTATGAGCACAAGGCAATCAGTATGATAGGGCAAAAGAGATATATTGCAGTGTCAGGTCATGGTCTGTACATTTTTTTTGTGGGGGGCTGCAGTATGGCTGTAACAGTGCGGTGGACCTACATCTTTTCTACGGGGGTGCAGTAGGACTTGGTTGTAAGGAATGTGGCCATGTCTGCAGTTGTGGTAATGGTTTCTGTGGTAAGGTTACAAGTAAATTTATTTGTATACTCAGTCTCCCAACCAGGCAGCCCAAGCAGCAAGTCAAGTCACATCCCTCTACTTAGGATTGGTGAGCCAACTTGTATGTTCATAGGCAGTGAGGTAATTAAATATACTAGAGTAACTCTGCAGTCAACCCAATGTCATATCCATGCATATTCATGGGGAACTTCAACTATATCAGTATAAACTGGAAATCTACACAATCCCAAATTCACAGGCCCAAGCATTCCAACTAGCCCGTATGCCCACTAGGGGTGCAAAAATGCTCGACCTAGCCCTCATGAACATGAGTGAAGGTTGCAACCCCCTCCCTTACACACACACACACGCCCACAACACAGTGTAACATCCTCACAGATCAGGTCAGACCATGAAGCTGTCTCCTTTGAAATAAAACCTGGGACACTAGCCTGATCTGGAACTTTCAGGAATTACTCCAAGGCAAACCGCCTGCTATTAGGTGACACTCTGGCAAAATTTAATGAAGTTAAAGTATCCTGCTAACCTAATTACAATCACAAGGGATTCTTTAGTAAAGTTAACAGCCCCAAAGTCAATACATAACAGTATGCTAAATTAATTGAAATTAAGCTACCTACACTGAGCCAGAGGATATAGCAAATCTGCTGGCAGATAAAGTAAGCCCCAACTTTATCTTGTTTTCTCCCCTTGTCATCTCTCAAAAAGTAACCCCTGCTATAACTATCACTAGGGAAAAGGTTCCGAGTGATCTAAAAGGTCAAGAACACTGCATCGATGGGTCCTAATAATATGCCAAGATTATTCCTAGATAGCAGGAAACAACTTGAGGGGCCCGCTAGAATGTTTATTTAACCATAGCCTCCAAACAGACTTTATGCCAAATGAATGTAGGATTGCAGGTGTTATCCCTCTGCACAAGGGCAGGCCATCTACCGACCAGGGTAATTATCGATTTATAAGACTGACTAGTCTTGTATGCAAAGCCATAGAAAGAATTATCTTGGATGTGATAAATAATGACATTGAAAATCTTCAGACACTGGACCTAACCCAGTTTGATTCAGTCAAGGGCAGGTCATGCCTGCTCAACTTGGTGGACTTTGAGGAATTCACGAAAGCAATGGATGTGGCAGAATGGTGCATATGGCCTACTTTGATCTGCCAAGGCATTCTACATCATACCTCACTTGAGCATTGTACATGAGCTCACGAGAGTAGATGCAAGTTCCTGCATCATCCACTGGACAGTCAGTTGGCTTACGGATAAGTCCCAAGAAGTCTGCCAAAAGGTCAGTCAGTAGCAAAGTCAGCAAGTGCTTGGTGCTGGGACAACTTATTTTTGGCATCTTCTTCTCTGAAGTAAAGTGTAATGTCACTGGCCTCTGGATGACCACGTTCACAGGCGATTGCAAACTAGACACATTCATAGAAACCCCCAAAAACATAGATACTCTTCGAGAAGGCTTGATGCAAACTAATAACTGGTGCCAAAAATTCAGTGCCAAGGAATGTATAATAGTAACTTTGGGTAAGACTGCCATTCCAGGAGTGGGCTTTTGTGAATTCATTATTTAACACTGTCATTTAGTACAGGTTAGGGTATGTCACCATAAGGAGGCATTCAAGGTGGATAAGTAATGCATTTTATGCAAAGAAGGCAGTTTTTACTTATTCAGTGCATGTTCATTCATCTGTTATCTGATGCAGGGATAGGAACCTGGATGTCTTTATAAACAACTTTTCTTTCATTGTAATAAGTGACATGGGTGCTTTAAGAAACACCAACTGTGGTATCTTGGAATTAAAAAATAAACATATTTATATAAACACAATAAAAAGTAATATATGGAATGAAAAACCGAAGTGACCAGAATCAGAAACAAAACAGTGAAGACGGCTACATACTGAGTTACAAAGTGTGAAAAATAAATCCGAGAAGACTCATTAACAATGACTTATTGGTTTAAGAAGGTTACTGCAGACAACTTGGATAAATCCTCCATTTGCAAGAGACAAATTACAGGGAGGAAATACAGACAACAGTACAATAAGAGGTAAATGGCCCAAGACCATACATCTCAAATGTCCCTGATTTTGCTGAATGCTCATTTAATCTTTCTTTTGACCTGTCCCTCATAACTTCTCAGTAATCAATGGCGATTACTGTTAAGTCAATAATGTGATAGTTTACAGTTGCATTACTGTTTAGAAAATGCACGTCGATGCAAATAATCTTATTTTAAGTGCATCACAGTGCTATATAAAAACAAAAAGTTTTCTTTTTATGGCCTTTGTGACACAGTTAAGAGTTTTGCTTTCTCAGGACTCCCTGAAAAATGAAATTGGAAGATTTGCCAAGCAATGTGTTACCAATTAGTAGGTAGTAAGGATTAAAATTTGAGGACAGAAAGAGGCAATGGTGCAGCAAAAATAAGTGACCCTCAGTATGTAGGTGTACAGTACAAGGTACATAAACTTTGTCTGCTACTGTGAGCTATCAGTCACAGCAGCAAATACCTCAAATTACATTTGCCACTTTGACAGATAAGGGGAGGTGTTTAGGGTGAGGTGAGATGAGTTTAAGGACTATAATTCAGGCATACCAAAAGAATGAAAATAGGCCACATTAGAAAAAAAAGAAGTGACAGGCATTGAGAATACTGTTTTGTGTGATTATCCCGATTTGTCTTTTAACTAGAAGTGAAAAGCAAGACATGGTAATTAAACCTGACTGACTAAAAGAAAGCAAGGTATATGTAAAAACACATGTAAAATCAGTGCATTGACAGGAGCTTAGAGGCTATAATGTAATATTTTAAAGCCAAATACTGCATATTTGTGGAATACCTAGAGATAGACTAAACAAATCAAGATGCTGAACCCTATGTTGGTCAGACTGTGGAATTACATTTAAAATATATAAAAAAGTATATAGTCCAAAAATTGTGTTATAATAAAGGAAACATCAAGACATGATGAAATAAACATGTTTTTTAAGTCTGTGGTTGCAGTTCTCCTTTAACATTCTTTATGGTAACACTTTCTTCTAGCAAAATATTTTGGAAAACTGATATAGAACTGCTGAAAGTTATACGTTTACTGAATTTGATTGTTAGGTATCACTTTTCTAGACATGATATGGTGTCAGAAGAGGGTCAAACTACATAGCAACACGGAGATAAATTCAGCAGTTGCTGCCAGACCAAAAATAATTTGCTGCTTATTAGAAGCCTGTTCCTTACAAGTGCACATGGTCCTGCAAAGACTATAAATGCTTGTGTTATTGAACTGAAGAATGCAGTCAAGGACTGTCCCTTTTTGTGAGTAAAATGATTCTGCAAGAAGAGACAAGGAACTGTGCAGTAATGGAAAAAGCTGATGTAATTAAAACCTGTGGATATGTACAGAGCAAGTAAAATGAATGCAAAAACAACTGTGTACAAAATAATTTGCTGTGAACTGATAATGAAAATGAACAGTACTGACAAACAGCTGTGATCGGTTCACATGAAGAGAAAATGCTTGACACATTGAAGTCTGAAAATGCTTCTGTGGCTTCCAAAACGCTAAAATAGGAAAACAGGTTAGTTAATGAGAAGAATGTTTAATTCATTTTTTTTTTTTAATAGAACCCCAAATTAATAAGCATAAAAGTAATTACAAATATACTAATACTATTTTTTTCACTGATTATTATTTTATAATTTCAGAATGTCTGAAGTTATTTACTGCTTAATAGATATTGTCAGTATTATATTTGAGCATTCAGTTATAAATTCAACCTTGACAAATCATTTTTTCTTAAGGATGTCAAGAAAATAATTTACACCTGGTGTTGAGTATAAAACATTTCAATAAATTAGTTCATTTAATAGACTTAAAATGTAAACCTAACATCTGCAATTTTATACATACAAATTTTAATTTTTCATTAGATGAAATCAAATCAGATGCAAAACCTTGGAATAATCTGAAATTTATTTTGCTTGCTAAAGCAATAGTCAAAAGAACATATTCTCAAACAAAAACTTGTGTTTTTGCTGTAACTCAGCATATACTTTGTTGGATATTTTCCTATCTGTAAATAAAACTGTATTGAAGTGTCTGTGAAACTGTAGTAATCCTTTGACCAGTCTGAATAATCTTGCATATCTAAAGCAAAATGGAGGCTTACAGTTGCTTAATTTTCAACTTTTCTATTAGACTATTTCATGTATAGTCAAGCTGTTAAACATCTCCTGTCATTTCTATGTGGACTAGAGTAGGACTCAACGTAGGTTATCTCTGTATGAGCTGATCATATTTATCCAGTGTATTTCAGCTGAATACCCAGATTGGCAATTCCTATAGACAAACACTAAATAAATGAATGAAGGATGGAAGTTTCTTTCATTGAAAACTCATTCAGGTGTTTCTTCTAAACTCCCCTCAATACAATAAAGCAGCTAAAACCTAACCTAATTTCCTTAAGAAATTAATACTATTTAAGGAATTTGTATTATTCTGATGCCTTACTGGCAGTCACAACATTTTAATAATAAATGAAAGATTAAGACCTGTGCATTTCTGTATCGTAAAACACCTTTGCCTGCGCTATATTCTAGACAATAGGATTCTTAATTTCAGTTGCTGAAAGATACATGGAATCAGAATAAATGTGTTACTTAACACAGAATTTGCTGACTGCTATCCTTATCAAGTTTAGGTGTTAAGTAGTTTGGTCTTACTGTGGATGAGTTATCTTAAAAAAAACGGCTAGTGTAGACCAGTCTCAAGTTCCACTTAACAAAATATTTTCATCAAAATATTATCAGCAGTCATGATTAAAATAAAACATTAGATCTAGACTGGGTAATGGTTTAGTGTAATTCTTAAAACAAGAATTCCCTGTTCAAAGTTGATGTACCAGTAATTCATGCCATTTACATCATGCCTATGTGACTCCACACAAGCAGTCTCCTCTAAGGAAACTAACATCATCCCAACTGCATATTGTATTGGAGTGATTCTGTAGCAGATGTGCTTTACATTTTTGAGAATGTAAATCTATTTATCATTAGTGGACTTTTCTAATAGATAATTTGAATATGTTTTCAGTTATCAGTGGCAAACATGTCAGTAAATGGTACAGTTGTATCCTTGATGGGCTTGTGACATCCCTCCTCTGGGCCAGTTAAGTTTTCTCAATCCTCACCACTGAACAGTGGGAAACGTTCACTGAGAAAAATAGACATGCACAGTATTTTTAGGTGCAGACCTCTGTACCAAGTACATTTTTCCTTAAGATCAAACAGGGAATGCGCATTCCAGTTCTGGGGCTAGCCTTCCTGTCCCTGTCCCCAAATAAGACTCCCCCACTGACCACTACAGAGCTGAGGCCTTAGCTGAGTGTTCCAAGCCAAGTCTTCCAGCACCACCTCTGTGAAATCCGTGCTCTGTGTCCCTGTTCAAAGTAGCTGTCACACACAGTCTCTCTTGATTTTCACAAACACACACACCTGGGAAAGGCTGGCCCAGCGTACCCGCTCTGCCACCTCCACACAGACTATAAGGTAGATTCACTGCCTGCCGAACACCTGAAGCCAGATACTCTAAGGCTCTTACCTGGATACCCAATTGCACTTTTATCAAAATTAATACGTATACAAATACGTATACAAATGGCAGTGTTTAACCAAGCAGCAAGACTTTTAGGAACATGGTGCCACTAAATGCAAGTACTCTTAAAGGTTAAATATTTTCTAAAAAAAGTATCCACAATGAAAAAGGTATAGATATATTAAATAATAATAAGCATGAAAATACTGATTATCTGTTTAGAATAAACACCACAATTTCATTTCACAGGAAATATAAAAAAAAAAAACACAGATGCAGAGACTGACGGATACAGAAAAACAATATTATTTTCTAACTGACTGAAGAATTACTGTTCCCTAGTTACTAAAGGAAGGCAAGATGAAGGTAGATGAGTGCTTCTTGGTAGGCCCCAAAAACAAAGTGCACTTATATCTCTTATTAGTATTCAAATACAATTTCAGTGCTGGCTACAGAATAACATCACATCTGGTCACCTTACTCTGTGGTTTCTGGACTACCCCCTCACTAGCAACTGAGCCAGGATTTAGCACTGTTGTGCACACGCAGGACTTTAGCTAAGGTATATTACAGCATTTGGAAACTGTAAAACAGTTCCAACACCCCCACTTCCTGTAGAGAATAACGGGCAATTCTCTGGCACCCCAGGATAGCAGGTAGTTCACCACTAAGGACAAAAGAGTAGGATCCCAGCACAAGCTTTTCACAGACATTACCTCTCTGGCTATATTTAGACCTGTGAGATAAAATCTTTATGGCCTAAACCAAGTCATTTAATTTTGGGCTATTTTTCTTAAGATTAGCTGAGCTTAACCTCTTCCCTTCCAGCATCCTCTGTTAAAATATATACAATTTCTCAGTTATAACAATACAGTCTGATATACATGTATATTTCTTTTCTGTCGAGCAGGACCCACTGTTGATACATTTTTAACACAAGCAACTTTACAAATGCACTTTTAACAGAAATATCTGTACAAATCAGTTTGATATTCAACTGACATATTCTTTTACAAAACTCCAGCTAGCTATGCTGGCATATGTTACAGGTGCATTGCCCTACTCTCCCTGGCATGGCTGGCTCTCTCATATCATCACAGGCCTAGTGCAAATCACTCATTCAAAAATGCTTATTTAATTTGTATAACATTAGTGTAGGTCAAAGCTTTTGTTAAATGCTGAATGAATGGTACTCCTTTATCAGACAAGCTCTTTCCTCAATCAGATATTCAGAGACTTTTTACAGATTACAGTCTGTAATCCACAGATCCAGGCAGTTACAAACCCAGATGTCTGACCAGCCTGATATGAAAAGCCATGGAAAGACTTGTCATGGAATTAATCAAGCAGGACATAGAGGACCCCCAGACACTGGACCCGTCAAGGGCAGATAATGCTTAATCAACCTAGTGGATTTTTCTGAAAAGGTCACCAAAGCAATAGATGAAGGCGAAAAGATACATATTGCATACCTTGACATGAGCAAAGCTTTTGACACAATTCTCCTCTCAGGCATAGTAGAAAAGCTAAATAAACTGGGAGTAAATGCCTGTGTCACCCTCTGGAACTAGACAAACTTTCAACTGAAGCACTCAAGCCATTCATTTCTCAGCCCGGCACTTGCTCAAAACTTATAGCAAGCACTTATAAACCCTAGCACTAGACCCTCCTGTACTGTACAGAAGGACAAGGCTCTCTATTTGACCTTAACAGCCATCCAGTAAAACAGTTCACTGTACCTATCCAGGCATGTACAAAGGGCAGTATCAGGTGTACTCTCCAGTCCAACTGGTGAATCTGGGCATTTTGAGGCAATGTCACAACTGCCTCATGTACACAGACAACCCCCTCCTCCTACCACCAAACACAAATACATGCGAGAGATGTAGTTATACAGCCAAACTAGAGGCTAAGCTCTCTCAACCCAAGACTGGATCAGACAGTCAAGAGGAGAAGGGAAATACTTGCATCACACCACCAGTCTTACATAGACCCATTAAACCAGCACCGGCAAAAAAAACACATAAATACATGAAAACATACTCTGAGGTTCTAAATAAAAATCTGCAAAACCAACAGAGACCTCCAAAGCAAACATCCAAGCAACCTCCACCCCCCAACACAAACCATGAAACACATACTTCACAAAACCAGTGTGCCATGCAATCACAGCCCTTAAGGCAAAATAACATACCCAACATACTAGTAATAGGTGACTCTATAGTCAGGCACACTGACGTCCCACTCACTAGGATGAACAAGGAGAAGGTTACTGTTAGCTGCCTGGATCCGCCGCATAACACAAGCACTCAGGTCACTCCAGAACAAGTACAAATATGACTCTGTCATTGTCCATGTTGGTGTGAATGACCTGAGCTGTACCTCCCTGGACTACATGGAGAGACATGGAAGAGCTCTCTGATCACATAGCCCAGGCCGGTATGACCCTGACCCTGAGTAACATCCTGCCCTCACCAAGAATGATAACACGGTATAAAGAAAAAATTCTCGATTTCAACAATTGGCTAAGTTTCTGGTGTCATTCAAAGGGGATCCACTGTCTGCCTGGAATGACGTGCTCAACAAGCCACGCTGCTTCGCTAGAGACTGCTTACACCTGTCGCCCTTAGGCTTTAGAATACTGGCCAAAGCCCTTGCCACCCCCATAGTGCCTTTTTTAGGCAAGGCTCAAAAGACAAACCACCGCCGTAAATAGCACAAGTAACAAAAAACTGAGGGTAATGCTACTCAATGCCAGAAGTCTAAACCTCAAAGTGCATGCACTCGAGGCACTCCTCAGTATGGAGAAAATCAATATATGTGCAGTAACAGAAACCTGGTTTAAGGTTTAAGGCTCCAGAGAGCACCCCAGCACTACCAGGCTTCAACCCGTACCATACATTTCGGCCACAGAACCCAAACCAAAATACAAAAGGCGGGGGCATATCCATAATAATCAATGATACCCACACCTCCAGGTTAGTGCACAGCACGATGCTAGAGATCATCCACGTGCAACTAACAATGGGTACAACTGCAATTCAAATTGTAGCTTACTACAGATCACCCACCATGTCCCAGGACCCCCATCCTGCATTTCTGGAAACACTAGGAAACATAAAGGTCCTACCAAACACCCTAATAGTGGGTGATTTCAGTTACCCAAACATTAACTGGGAGAACTACTCAAGTACGAATTCCCTTGCCCAACTTCTCCTAGAATTTATAAACTCAAACACCCTGGTTTTACTGGTCAACACTCCCACCAGAGGTGACAACATATTGGACCTGGTCATCACCAACATGGGCGACCGGTGTTCCACACCAGAAGTCAACCCCTCGCTGGTTAGATCTGACCATAAACAAATCACTTTGGATATCCATATTCCGCCCCACCCCCGGACAAGAAAACCAACATGAAAAACTTTTCAAAAGCAAACTTCACGTTACTTAAGACCGAGGTGGAAAGTTCAAAGCCCCCATGCTGAAGGATAACACTGTCCAAGCTGCAAAATCCTTTACTAATGCATTCTTCGGGCAGCTACAAGAATGCATGGATTGTGCCATCCCAAGAAAAACCAAGACTCACTCCTCCAAGAAAAGGAAACCAGTCTGGTGGACTCCTGCCATAAACAAGCTGTACAATAGCAGGAGGAAACTAGTATAGAAGAGTAAAATCCCAAGAAGGGAAGACATCCCTGATCAGTATCAGCAAGAAACTACACTCCCTCATAAAATCATCCAAGGCGAGCTTTGAAAAAAAAAATTGCCAAGGACTCCAAAGATAACCACAAGGCATTCTTTAGCTATGTCAAGAATCTAAGTGGCAATGCTCAGATCTGCTCGGAGGTAGTGCAGAATGGCACAAAATACACTGAACCGACCGATATTGCCAACATCCTGGCAGACAAGTTCAGTGCAAACTTCACCCCCCTCTCACCCCCAAAAAGGCCCATAACCATACCAGAAGAATGTAGAGTCCCTGAAATCACAGGTACTCAGGTTAAAACAGCCCTCTTCAAAGCCAAAAACACAGCATCAATGGGACCAGACTGAGTCCAAGGCTGCGTCCTACACGAGCTCAGACGAACTAACCCCTCATCTAAACATACTGTTCAAACTCAGCCTCTCCACAGGCAACATACCCATAGAGTGGCGCACAGCAACGGTTATTCCACTCCACAAAGGTGGAGCCACAACAGACCCTGGGATCTATCGCCTTATAAGCCTGACTAGCTTGATCTGCAAGGTTGTGGAGTGTATCATCATGGAACTCATTAACAGAGACATTGGGAACCTCCAAACACTGAACCCTACCCACTTTGGCTTTAAGGGCAGATCATGCCTCCTAAACCTGGTGGACTTCTTTGAGACAGTTACCAAGGCTATAGACGAGGGAAAGGTGGTACACACAGCCTACCTAAACCTTGCTAAGGCCTTCGACACCATTCCCCATTCTGGTATTATAGACAAGCTCACCAGCCTGAACATAAAACCTTTACGTCACAGACAGAACCCCATGGTGAGAGTTGCGGGAGCTAAGTCTGACTCTAAACCAGTTATAAGTGGCGTTCCCCAGGGCTCAGTCCTAGGACCCCTCCTGTTCAGCATATACTTTTCAGAGGTACAGGCAAGCACAGGAGGACTATGGCTGACCAAGTTTGCAGACTACTGCAAACTAGGGGCTATAATTGACTCAGACATCCTCCAAAAGAGTCTCACTGAGACTGATACCTGGTGTCAACATCATGGCCTCAAGCTAAATGCCAAAAAGTGCATAGGTCCTCCCCTTTGGAAAAAACAAAGTGCCCACAAACTACCACATAAGTGGTAGTCCCCTAAATACGGAAGATGTAATAAGGGATCTGGGGACCCAAGTAGACTGTAATCTCACCTTTGATAATCACATTGCCAAAGTGGTCAGATAATCCTTCTACGTGGCCCACCTAATCACAAAAGGGTTCACATCGAGATCAATAGAGGTCATTGTGCCCCTCTACTCATCACTCATCAGACCCATCATAGAGTACAACGCCCCGTTTGGGATGTACCTTGCAAGACACCTGCAACAGCTGGAAAGACCACAGAAGTACCTCACCAAGAGGATCACTGGCCTCAAACAGATGCCCTATGCAGCTCAACTGAAGAAATTCCAGTTGTATTATGTTGCATACCGCCTACTCAGAGGTGATCTCTGCCTGACATACAAGGCCATGTCCAACCCAGAATTAATGGACATGCTCCACCTAAAGAAAACCTTATCCCCTCGAGCCATACTCTCTAGGGATCTAAATATCACCACAACAATAAATATGACATGCTGGAGGGATAGATTCCTGTCCCAGAGACTTCCCATGCTTTGGAACAAGATCCCAATCTACATTAGGCAGAGCTCCTCGCTAACACTCTTCAAAAGAAACCTTGACGAGTGGATGGGAAACAAAGTTTACCGTGGGGATTACTTCAGTGGCTCTGCTGGACAGAGGCACAAGGAACTAATCTAAGGGGGCGGCGAAAGTCAACACATTCTGGCTAGGCTTACAAATGCCTTCGGGCAGACAGCCTAGTACCCACCTATGGATTGTCAACTGGCTCACACATGGGACACAGATAATCAAAATAGAGGAAGTTACTTACACAAAAAGACCAATCATCAGTGGAGTCCCCCAGGGCTCTTTGCTGGGATCTCTGCTGTTTGGCATCTGCTTTTCTGAAGTAAAAGCAAGCATGAAAGGGCTCTGGCTAAGACCTAAAGGACCAATCACAATACCAGTAGATTGCCAGGCACCCAGTATTACTGCTGCACAGGTTAAAACAGCACTGTCCAAGGCCAAGAATGCAGCTTCTATGGGACCTGACAATATCCCTGGCTATGTTCTACATCAACTGCAGAGTGAACTGGCACCTCACATGTGCCCCATTCAATCACAGCCTCACCTCAGGCTTTGCCCCTACTGAATGGCACACTGCTACAGTCATCCCTCTCCACAAAGGAGGAGCGACAACAGACCGTGGGAACTATTGCCCCATTAACCTGATGAGCCTGATATGCAAAGCTATGGAATGCATCATCATGGACCTAATAAACAAGGATATAGGGAATCGCCTAACTCTGGATCCCACACAGTTTGGTTTTGTGAAAGGTACCAGGAACAGGAACAGCTCACCAAGTCCGAACTAAGTCAAAGTAGAAGTGATGTAAATCTTTAGGAGACCCAAAATGTGTCTGTAAACCAACTTGCATAAAATGAAGTACCGGACCAAACGGTGTTGGTAAGTCCTAGCTGCGTGATGCAAAGTTTTCTTCAGTGAAGATGAAAATGCTCACCAGGTAGTTCCACCACAAAACTTTTATTAACAAGACAAATCTCCAGGGGAAGAGAAGGGAATGTTTGTCTTGTTAATAAAAGTTTTGTGGTGGAACTACCTGGTGAGCATTTTCATCTTCACTGAAGAAAACTTTGCATCACGCAGCTAGGACTTACCAACACCGTTTGGTCCGGTACTTCATTTTATGCAAGTTGGTTTACAGACACATTTTGGGTCTCCTAAAGATTTACATCACTTCTACTTTGACTTAGTTCGGACTTGGTGAGCTGTTCCTGTTCCTGATTTCTTTGCTTACATCCGTTTCTTTGCTTACATCCGCTTCGTTGGTGTTTTGTGAAAGGTAGATCATGCCTGCTCAACTTGGTCAACTTCTTTGAGTCAGTCACCAGAGCTGTGGATGAAGGCAAGGTGGTTCATACAACCTACCTTGATCTGGCCAAGGCTTTTGATACCATTCCCCACTCAGGAATCCTAGAAAAACTCACTAAGCTAGGCATCAACCCCTATACCACTAGGTGGGTTGCAAACTGGCTCACAGAACCCACAGTGTGAAAGTAGCTGACTCCAAGTCAGACTGCCGACTAGTCATGAGTGGAGTCTCACAGGGTTCGGTCCTGGGTCCTCTCCTGTTTGGTATCTACTTCTCTGAAGTCCAAGCCAACGCAAAGGGACTCTGGCTGACAAAGTTCGCAGACAGTTGCAAGTTGGGAGCTATTATTAACTCCCCAAGTGATGTTGACATCCTGCATAATCGCCTCACTGAGACTAATGACTGGTGTCAGAACCATGGCCTTAAGCTCAGTGCCAAAAAATGTATCATCCCTTTGGGAAAAACCCGGTTCCCATGAATTACCTCATTGATGGTAGTCCACTGAACACAGAAGCCATTATAAGAGATCTGGGAACACAGGTTGACAGCAACATCTCTTTTGATCACCACATTGCCACTGTGGTCAGAAAGTCCTATGTGGCACATCATTACTAAGGGTTTTGCATTCAGAAAGAAAGAGGTCATAGTCTCCCTCTACTCTTCCTCATTAGGCCAGTCATCGAGTACAGTGTCCCATTTGGCATGTACCTCACTAGACACCTGCAACAACTGGAGAGGCCGCAAAAGAACCTCACAAAGAGGATCCTAGGCCTTAAATACTTGTCCTATATGGACAGACTCAAAAAACTCAACTATTCTTTTCTCATATCGCCTACATAGAGGCGATCTCTGCTTGACTTACAAAGCCATGTTTGACCCAGCTCTTTTAGAAATGCTACATCTAAAGAAATCCCAATCCCTCCGCACCACATGCTCTAGAGACCTCAGCCTCATTACCACAATTAACAGAACATGCTGGAGGAAAAGGTTCATAACCCAGAAGACTGCCCATGCTATGGAATAGACTTCCTATACATGTTAAGCAGAGCACCTCGCTGACCGTTTTCAAGAGAAATCTTGATGAGTGGATGGAAAACAGAAAATTCACCCCGGGAATAACTCCAGTGGCTTTACTCGACCGAGGCACTGGGAACTAAGGTTGGGTAGCACTATGCCAGGGTAATCCTATGGCTAGATTTGTAAAGGTCCCAGGGCCATTAGCCTAGTACACACCTATGAGCCTATGACTGCAAGCTAGGAGCAGTGATTAAATCCCCAGATGATTTAGCCATCCATCTGGAAGGTTTGTCTCAAATAACTGGTGTCAAAATCATGGTCTGAAACAAAATGCCAAAAAATGCATTATTCTATCCTTTGGGAAGTCATCTACCCCAGGGAACTACTACATTGACAATATGGCCCTAAGAGTTGATCCAGTTGTTTGTGATTTGGAAGCATATGTGGGCAGTGATCTAACTTTTGACCAGCATTGTCTATTGTTCTAAGAAAGTTCTTCTGTATTGCAAAGCTTATAAACAAAGGTATTGTGTCTAGACCTAGGGATGTCATTGTCCGATTTACTTGGTCCTCATTATGCTTGTCATTAAATATAATGCCCCTTTTGACATGTATCTGTCCGGACACATGCAGCAATTGAAACACCCACAGAGATATTTACAAAAAAGGATACATGGCCTAAACAACATGTCCTACATGGAATGACTCAAAGCCCCCTTTGATGGTTAAACTCTCTTTGGTCCCAGCGTGAAAGAGACATTGACCTGCAGTGAACAGCAAGGGAAGATGTCGGCTGTTGGGATCTGATTTTCTGCCCCTCAAAGGTCCTTTTCTAAGACCCAGAAGGGGAATAAGAAAATGTGGTTTTGGAAGGTGCAGTCTTTCTTCCAGGATGTTCAGGATGATTCCTCTTTCAGGGGATGGGGAAGAGATTTCAGTGGCAGACATCGCCCCAGGGCCAGAGGAGGCCTGCAGAATCAAGGTTCCAGGGAGCCATTCCTTGATAACCTTTTCAGTGTCTCTGAGACGTTGCCCGACTGTCTTTCCCTGGAGGCAATCTGGGGTCAGTTATCTTTGCAGTCTCTAGTCTGGGCAAGTGTTACAAACGATCAGTGGGTGCTAAGTTATATCCAGGGGCTATTGCATTCTCTTTTCAGAAGTCCCCCCTAAAACCAGTACTCTTCGGACGTGCCACCCAGTAAGAAAGAGTTGGCCCGACAGGAGGTTGCGAACCTTCTTCGAAAAAAAGCTCTCCAAGAAGTCCCCACTGGGCAGAGAGGATACGGAACTTATTCCCACTTCTTTTTAGTTTCAAAGAGAACAGGGGACCTACTTCCTATTCTGGACCTCAGTCGTATGAACGTGTTTGTACAGAAGTCGAAGTTTCGGATGGCCACTGTGCAGTCGCTTGTGCTCCTTTTGCACAGCAATGACTGGATGTGATCAGTGGACCTTCAGGGCGCGTACTACCATATAAAGATGGTTTGATGGTCCAGGAGGTTTCTCCGCTTTCGCCTGGGAGCCGATCACTTTCAGATCAGGGCCCTGCCCTTTGGCCTCACCTCAGCCCCCCCTGGGTGTTCACCAAATGCATGGCAGTGGTGGAAGCTCTTCTCCGGCTGCAGGGAATCCAGGTGTTTCCCCATTTGGACGATTGGCTCCTAACGGCCTCTACAAAGCATCAACTGTTTGACAACATTCATACCTTACTTTCCCTGTTCCATCAGTTGGGAATTATGGTGAACATGGCCAAGTCTTCCCTGATTCTTACCCAACGTCTGGAGTTCATAGGCACTCTGTTGGATACCACCATGCAGATCACAGCCCTTCTCTGATTTGCGCCTAGGTTCAAGTTCTGCTGAAGCAAGCATGTCCTCAAGGCTCTAGGGTCCATGGCGCCTGCTATTTACTTCCGAAGGCTCAGTACCACAATAGGGTTCTTCAGTGGACCTCTGCAGTTCAGTGGTCAGCGTTACTGCATTCCTTGTCATTCATCGTTCGTCTCACCCCAGTGTATCGAAAGCATCTTCTGTGGTGGATTCGCTCACCTGACCTTCTGGTGGGCAGGTCGTTTTCTCCATCAGTTCCCACAGCCATGGTGACCTCGAATGCTTCTGTACTAGGGTGGGGGTGGGGGGGCATTTCCAGGGAAGGACGGTCCAAGGGACGTGGTCGCCGTCAGAGACCAAACTGCACATCAGTGTTCTGGAGATGAGAGCAGTCCTTCTGTTGTTGCAAGCATTTCAGGATTGCCTACCTCAGGGAACGATTGCAGTTCTGTTGAACAAAATGGCGGTTGTTTGGTATATAAACAAGCAAGGGGGCACATGTTCTTATCTGCTTTATCGCAAGGCCATGAGGGTTTGGGAATGGGTGAAGTCCATGAGCAGCTTTCTCATTGCAACGCACATTCCTGGAGCATCCAACGTGTTGGTGGACAAATTGAGCAGGGCTATTCTGACCCTTCACGAGTGGTCCCTGAATCCAGTGGTGGCCCAATAAGTTTTCCGTCGGTGGGGATATCTGAGCTGAGATCTGTTTGCATCTGCTCTCAACCACAAATGCAGAAATTTCTTTGCATTGATCCCCCCAGAGATGTGCTCACTCACAATTAGCCTACAGGTCTCCTGTATGCCTTTCCACTTTTGCCTTTAATTCCCAGAGTACTTCAGAAAGCCACACACCTCAAGAGACGATTGATCCTCATTGCCCCCTTCTAGCCTCGGAACATGTGGTTCCCCCTTCTACGGTCTCACTTGAGGCACCCACCCTGGGTGCTTGATCCAACTCTGGATCTTATATCTCCTCCGTCTCTTCTGCCCCCGAATCTTCAGACCCTGTGTCCGACAGCGTGGTATGTCCACTTCCAGTGATTTTAGCCAAGTCCAGGCTAGCCTCACCCGTAAAGGATATTATCCTTGCTTCCCAGAGGTCTTCCACTAGGAAGATTTATAACAGTAATGGAAGAGATTTGCTATTTGGGCAAAGAATAAGAATCTGGATCCCTTTTCGGCTTCCATTCCTGAGATCCTTCTCTTCTTGACTTCTCTGCTTAAGGAAAGGGCCAGTTTCTCCACGATTAAGGTTCAGTTGGCAGCAATTTCAAATTTTCATCTTGGTGATGATTCGGGTCTATATCATATGTTTGAAGTTTTACTTCGAACATTAAAATATCGAATTTAAATGTTTGAAATTATAAAACTTCGAACATATAAAAAAAAAAAGGCTGTAGGGAGGGGGGGGGTCCCCCTGCACCCCCACCCCCCCACTCGGCTGTAGGGAGGGGGTCCCCCTGCACCCCCACTCTTTAAATAACCAACTCTGAGACTGCACTACAGTGCAAGAGTGGGGGGTGTAGGGTACATGGGGGCTTGCCCCCCCCTGCCTACACTAGTCTAAGTTCCGTTTGTTTTTGTTTTTTTTATTATATGTTCAATGTTTGAAACTTCGAACATTTAAATTTGATTATTTAATATTTGAAGGTTTCAAACTTCGAACATATAATATAGACCTGATGATTCTACCTTTTCTTCCCGTCTTTGCAAGGCCTTTTTAAAAGGTGTTTTTCTTTTCCGACCTGTAAAGCATCCATCTCCTCCGTGGGATTTGGCTTTGGTGCTGCAGGCATTAACAAAACCACCCTTTGAACCAGTGGCATCTTGTGATATCAAAGTACTTTCATAGAATACTGCTCTTTTGGTGGCAGTTGACTTCAGCGAAGAGAGAGTTGCAAGTTGCAAGCTTTTACAATTAAGCTGCCCTACTTAATCTTTCATAAGGACGGAGTGTCTCTGAAACCAGATCCATCTTTTATGCCCAAAGTGGCTTCAACAGCTAATCTTAATGAATGTATTCATCTGCCAGTATTTTTCTCGAACCATGCCAATAAAGGGGAATATATCTTGCACACCTTGGATGTTCATCGTTAATTTCATTTCTATCTCCATAGGACTAAGGAATTTTGATGTTCAGACCAGTTGTCTGTAGCCTTTTCTATGAATAGAAAGGGTAGAGGAATTTCAAAAGTCACTGTCTCCCGCTGGATTTCGCTATGTATTTCCTTCATTTACTCTTCAGAAGGTGTTCCTTTATCTGTGCCAGTAAAGGCTCATTCCACAAGGGTGGTGTCTACCTCAACTGCGTTTGCAGTCGGTCAGTCCTTGGATGACATTTGTATAGCAGCAACATGGTCTATAGCAACAACATGGTCTTCTCATCACACATTCATCTCCCACTATAAGTTGGATTTGCTTTCTAGAGGAAGGGCTTCCTTTGGTTCCACAGTTCTTCGGCATGTCCTTCCTTGAGGCCTCACAGGATTTAGGTAGCTGGGGACTCTGACCATAATGTGAGGAATGGTGACTAACATAACATCAGATTTATAGTTATGTACGTACCATAACTTGGCATCTGTGTTATCTGTAGTCACCATTCATCATGGTCCCACCCTCCAGCCCCCTTCCTGAGAGATTAGCTGGATTATGGTGGTCCTGTATTGCTGTTAGTTGTCTTTGGTCTGTCTTCCTTCCTTATGCAAACTCGATCTGAGGGGTTAGAGGGCAGCAGAGCATCATGGGAGGGGAAGAGCTTGAGCTAAGCTGTTTGTCTGTGTATGCTGGCTCAGATCCGATATCGGATCCTAGACCCTAATGTGATGAATGGTGACTACAGATAACACAGATGCCAAGTTATGGTAAGTACATAACTACAATTTAGACCATTGATCTTTTCCCCCTGATCCCTCTGGCGTTTCCCATACAACTCCTATAGACTGAGGGTTAGCCATGTCCTCTGCAGCTGTTGTGGTCCCCTTAGTGAGCAAAGGGGAGAAACTTTTGTTAGTATTGAAAGAAGGGGCAAGGAAGGTGCCCTTGCTTACCCAGAATGTTGTGCTCATCCCTAGGGAAGCTGCTGTTACCATTAAAAATCCTGTTTGCCCTAATTTTCCTGTCAAAAAGAAAAGTTAAACATATTGTTTGTTCCAGTTTCACTGGATGGGAGTAATTTAAGTTTGGCTTAGGGTCTTGTCCAGGTTACTGACCCCTCTTATCACGTGGTTTCGGGTAAGAGAAAACCAGATTCCTCTTTTCCTGAAGAGATTCATGAAATTGAATCTAGAGAGGAATATGATGTGACAGATACAGGATTTTCTCCCCAGAATTGTGATTCAGACTCTGAGGAGGTCACGTTATCTGAATATCCCTGTCAATGATTCTTTCTTCTGAGACTGTTTCCAGAATGTGCCAGTTTTTTTCAGTAGGAGAACCCTAAGGTTTCTCAGTCCCTCAGAAAATGCTATGAAATGTTACTTATGGAATTCCCAGAACCTAATCCCACCCCCGTACTACCAGAATCGGGAGTTGTGTTTGTCACAGCCTGTGGTTTCTCTGACAGCTAGCCTACTGCACCTAAGAAAGCAGATAGAATGTACAAAATACTCCATCTTTCAAATTTCTATACACTCATCCCAGGCCTGACCCAGCAGCTGTAGCTTTAGTCAATCCAGCTGCTGCCAAGCATCCCAAGTCTAATTATCCCCCTTCTGGCAAGGATGGTAAAATTGATCATTTTGGGAAAAAGTGTATCCTGCAACTTTAGGTTTTAGAATCGTCAGGCTTATACGTTGCTGCATTCTGACTAACTAACTGTGAACGTTTAAGGAATGTTCATCATATTGATCACTGCTGCAATGTCAGAATGTTGTACCCATCCCTAGCTTGTGCTGCCATTAGTAACATGGTTGGCCCCATTTTTTCCTGTCTGAAAGAAGCAGAAAACCAAGCATCTGTCTACTTCTCCTCAAATTTTCTTAGACAGGAATAGTCTACTATGTTTGGCTCAGGGTTTAATTCAGACTATTGTTCCTTCTTGTAAAGTAGTTTCTGGGGAGAAAAGAGGTTTACCTCTTTTCCTGAAGAGATTCAAGATGCCAAATCTGAACAGCAAGATGAAGGGACAAATACAAGGTTTTCTCCTCAGATTTCTGATTCGGACTCTGAGGTGAGATCAATTTCTGATTGTCCACGTGGAGGGATTTTCTTTCTCTGAGACTGTTTCTAGAATTTGCCAGTCTTTTTGGTAAGAGAAAACTGATATTTCTTAGTCCCTCAGAAAATACTAGTGAGTTGTTACAGAAGGAATTTCCAAAACTTATACCCACTCCTCCTGTTCTGTCTGCTTTAGAGGCTGTGTGTTACTGCCTGCAGTTTTCCTGATAATCAGCCAGCTGCCCATAAAAAGGCTGATAGGATGTATTAAGTTCTTTACTCTTTAAAATTTGTACACACTTCCCAAACCTGCCTGGCAGCTATAGTTTTAGTTTATCTCACTGCTGCTAAACACTTAGTTAATTTAAATCCTGCTGCTGTTTCTGACAAGTATAGGAAATTGTAAGTACTTGGGAAAAGTGCATATTTGTGCAATTCTGACTTTCAGAATTTTGATTCATCAGGTTCATATGTTGGTTTGTTCTGACTAATTGTGAAAGTATGAAGAATGGTTTATACGCAGTTTCTTACTGTTAGGAAAATCTGCTTTAAATTTACTTTTTTCTGTTCAGTTCCCTGTGTGTAAGACTTTATTGCTATTTCCAGGGCTATGGCCACTGGTACTATTTTGAGGAGATTTGCATGACTGCATTTTCAGAACCTCTCAGATGATAAAAATGTGATTTAAATTCTCCTTTGTACAGAGGTTTAGTTTTTGGCCCTTCTGCTGCAGATGTGACTAAAAAGTATGATGAAAGGGCAAGCTGATCCAGGGAATCTGTAATATTCTTAGCCCTCCTTTTCCAGTTTTCTAAGGGATTCTTTAACTCTTCATTCAGTTTTGGCAAAAAACAGAATAACTAGGCTCAACAAAATACAGGTAATAAACATTTAAGATAAATGGCAAGATGGTTCCAAAATAAGCCTCAAACCTTCCAAAACCAAGGACAGTCCAACAAGACTGAATCACTATTCAGAAGACTTTATGACCCGTACCACCCTGGCCCCTTTTTTCTTCCAGAGTGTTTGAATCTCCATGTGACAAAGGGAAATACTGCCAGCCCAGCTAGCTGGGATTTTGTAAATAATTAGTCATTTGAGTATTATCATGATTTGTGTAGAAGTGTAACAAAAGGGAGATACTGCCAGCACAGCTGTCTGGAATTTTGTAAATGGTTATATGTCATTTGTGAATATCAATGTGATTCATATGCTTGTGTTACAATGGATTAGAACTGTATGTCATATAAGATGGTTTGTACAGACGTGTGCTGAAGAGATATGTTGTAGAGTACTCAGCTTAAAGCTGTATCCACAGTGTACCCTACTGGAAAAGAACAGAAATGTATATAAAGTATTGTAACTGTGTAAATGTATATTTTCACATTGGGAACTGGCACATAGAAGGTTAACTTGCAAAACTTAAGAAAAATATTTGAAATGATTTTATAACTGAGCCATAAAATATGGTTTCAGTGTAACAGGAGACTTAATGTCTAAAACTAGAAGTTTTTTGTATTGTCTTTAAATGTGGAGAAATGTAAATTATTTTACGACTTCCACCATTTGCCTTAAATCTAAGATAAGTGCTTGTCTGTGTTTTCACAGGTTGATGCTAAGTGCTACCAGCTGCAGTGGGGGTCTTCACGTGGGATAGTCAGATAAGAAATTATGTCTTACTGCAAGTATCCCAGCAGTAATATTTGAAATATTAATTTAATAAAACTCGGAGAGACTGTGCAGTTTGTATTTTGTCTTTGACATGACAACATCAGCTGGAAAACCCACTTACTGCATCTGTCTTGCCTTGCTATGAGTAGGTCTAGGGTACAGTATTTCTCTTAGATACAGTTAGAAATATAGTGAAGTATAGCTTAGATGTTTTCTTTATTTGAGTCTGTCCTGCAATGTTGTTTGAATTATTTCCTGTGATTTTGAATTCTGAAGTTACTGTGATCATTTGCTGAGTATTTTCTTGTTCTTTTATTATTTATTATTAAACATATTTAAACCTTTCAATTGTGGCTGGTCTGTCTAGAGATATTTAAGCTCTTAGCATACTTGCATATCTGTTTGGTGACACTGTGCAGGCCACTCCTAATAGTCTTGCTTTTGGTCAAACAACCATTTGGATTAATAGTAACATTACACTGTAAGATTGGACACTCTGTTAAGGGCCTTCAAGTAGCTGATAAGGAGTGGCTGGTGGCAGTCAAAACTACTGTTTATAGTCTGGGCAGGAGGAGGCATAGCTAGTAAACCTCTGCCCGCCTTTACTGGGTGTGTGTGTATAAATCAGTTCTCAGAGTGTGTGCGTCAGCTACTTGGGCAGGGACACGAAGTACATGTTGGATAGAGAGGGTGCTGGAGGTCTTGGCTTGGCCACTCAGCTGAGATCTCAACTCTATAGCTGTGCCAGTGGGGTGTCTTATTTGGGGGATCTGGAGAAAGAGGGAGAAACCAGCCCCAGACTGACTGTGATCTCTGTGTGCTCTTAAAGGAAATTGCACTTTACTGTGTGAGTATTTGTCATCCTCCCAGTGCGCATGTCCCCCATTGTTGCCAGTGGTGAGAATTGAGGCTGCTTGATTACTGGGCCAGTGGTGGGGCGTCACATACTTGTCATCCTCCCAGTGTGTACGTCCTCCATTGTTGCCAGTTGTGAGGATTTGAGGCACCTTGATTACCGGGCCAGTGGTGCAGCTTCCCATATTAATTGGTCGGCAGAGGTGGGATATCCACATATTAGGATTCAGTGGTGTGGATATTGAATTCCTGTAGCCTGTAAACAGTGGTCACTAAGGAAGGCATGTGTACTGTCAATCAGCCACACAGTGAACATTCAGGGTTTCATATCACAATAGTTTTATTTATTTTTTGTTAGCTTAGTTGGTCAGGGAGAGCAGGCAAGGATGTCAGCAGAGGAGTATGGCAAGCTGACAAGGAGCCAGTTGGCTGACATTTGCCAGGCCAAATGACTGGTGCATGCCAACCTCACTAAAGCAGAAAGATTGCAGCCGTGGTCACAACTACATCACAGACCAGCAACCAGGAGGACAGTCAGACTGGCCTTGGGAATGTACAACTCTCAGAAAATGGGCAGTTCAACCTTTCCACAGAGGACTTAAAAATCCATCTGGAGTTAGAGACCTGAAGTGGTGGCCAAACGTTTGGAAATAGAATTAGCAGAGAGACACTGGCAGGAGAAATAAATGGAATTAGAAGCAGCAGACAGATTGAGTCGTCTGGAAGCTGACGAGAATGAGAGGCAGAGGCAACATGAAAAGGAGATGCTGACTCTTCGCCAGGGTCATGGAGGTAATGGGGAAGGGAGTAACCGAACCCCCAGAAGCAACAAAGGTCAGTAAATTTCTTCCACAATTTACAGAGGGGGATAATTTTGATAGTTTCATTCATATAGAGTATGTAAAGAGTATAATGTTGACCAAGGGCTCTGTGTATGGTTCCTGACCCCCTTACTCCATGGTAAAGCTGTAACTGCTATTTCTAAATTGTCTGATACTGACTGCTTATTTTATAATATTGTTAAAAATTGTCTGTTAAAGTGCTTTAAGTTATCAACTGAAGCTTATAGAAAAAAGTTTCATGAGCGTAGACGCAAGGCAGATGAACGTGTGTGTGAATATATTGTTGAGTTAAGCACCTTCATAGATCGGTGAGTGGATGTCAGGTCACCACTTTTGAAGGAGTGGCAGACTTTTGGTGAGGGAACAAGCCCTTAGCACTTTGCCTGAGGACATGAGAATCTGGTTAGCGGATAGAGAATGTAACACAGCAGATGAGTTGGGGAAAAGGGGTGACCTATACTTAGCAAGTAGGGCATCACTGCACAGGAAAGGGATACCCAGTGCTGCTCATGGGTCTAAGGGAGCCCATGGTGGGCAGCCTAGACCACCCCAACAGAGTTTGCCAGTAGCAGGGAAGCCACTAGTCCAGGTATACGTCCAGGACCAAGGATTAAATGTTTTAAATGCAACCAGTGGGGCCATGTTGCATATAGATGTCCACAGAGGCAAGGTAGGGAACAAAGGGTGGGAGAGTCAGTAAGTAGGAATGACTGAGTGCCAGCAGTGAGATGTGTGGAGACGACAAGGGTACCAAACTACCACAAGAGGTTATATCCTATCTTGGTAAATGGGAAAGACGCCACTGCTAAGAGACTCAGCCTCTGACCTAACCATTGTGAAGCCTGCAATGGTTAAAGAGGAGCAGTACCTGTTATGGAAGTCTACTCCATTCAGAGCTTTGGGAGGGACCCTATTCCAAATACCTTTGGCTAGGGTTCACCTTGACTGGGAGGGTGGAAAAGGAAGCAAACAAGTAGGTGTGTTTGAGGATATCCCTGCAGATGTCATGTTAGGGATTGATTTTGGTAATACAGTACTTTGTGTGCATGCAGTGACAAGTAGTCAGGCTTGGTGACAAGCATGTGGGTCTGGTAGCCTGGGGGAGACCCAGACAGACTGCAGACTTGAATCCAGGACTGGTGTGGTTGTTACTTCAGAGGGGGAGCTACCCGTAGCAGTGAGACTGAAGGTGAGCCACAGCTGCTCTTGGGTAGTGATGTTCTCTTAGAGTGACTGCAAGGGCAGAGGTGAGTAGTAGTACCCAGGCTTGACAGTAAGGCACCACTGTCAGAGAGGATACCAGACTTCCTGTGGAAGGGGAGCCAGGAAGGGTTACAGAGAGAGTTGAGACAGACTCAGCTGTCAGACCCTACATTACAAGGCCTGAGGCAGATAGCTAGTGAGGCACTTGATTCTCAAGGGAAGGCAAGGTTGGGGACAAGGTGAAAGCTCCTTTGATGCCTTTGCCTGTGATTGAGGAGCCATTTCAGAGGGTAGCTATGGATATTGTGGGGCCCCTGAGTACCCAAAGTTCCACAGGGAAAAAGTATATCCTAGTGGTAGTAGATTATGCTACCAGATACCTTGAGGCGGTGGCTCTGTCCTCCATTGAGGCAGAAAAGGTGGCAAATGCTTTGTTATAGATTTTTAGCAGGGTAAAAGAAATACTGACAGAGGTGCCAATTTTGTCAGACTGGCTTGTCTGTGGAAGTACTGTGGGATGAAGCACCTAAAGACTATCCCTACCATCCCCAGACTAATGGTGTGGTTGAGAAGTTAAACTCTGCACTTAAAACCATGCTACGGGCATTTGCAGACCAGTTTAAGAGGGAGTGGGACAAATATCTGCCCCATCTGTTTGTTTACAGAGAGGTTCTCCAGGAATCCACAGGTTTTTCTCCCTTTAAGTTGCTGTATGGGCATAGGGTGAGGGGACCTCTAGATTTAATTCCAGATGAGTTGGAAGGTGAGGGTGAACCTCACAAAGGATTCTGTTGTGGCATATGTCCTAAACCTCAGGACAAGGCTCAGGGAAGTCGTGGGCTTGGCCCAGGTGAACCTGGCAGAAGCCCAACACCGGAAAAAGGTCTGGTATGGCAGGAATGCTCGAGCTAGAGAGTATGCTGTGTGATAGCAGGTTATGGTTCTCATTCCTGTCAGACACAAGAAGTTGCAGGCAGCTTGTGAGGGACTCTTCAAATTGGTAAGGAAGGTCAGTGATGTTAACTACATGGTAGAACTGCTGGGCAAGGGCACAAACTGCACCATGGTAACATGATGAAACCTTACCATGATAGGGAGGCCTTGGTGCAAAGTATTTGCAGTACAAGGCAGGAGGAGTCTGAGGGGGATTTATGGCTACAGGGAGCCAACCATCCAAATTACTATGGTGGCGTGTAGGGTTACAGGCATATGATAGGACAGTGCAGCACTGCACTAGGGTCAGTAATGCCAAAGCAGTTGGGATCTCAACTCTGGGTAGGGGGTAGTGTATTCCCAGATAGGCTCACCCTGTCAAGCTATGTTTCTCAAGGGTCACTTGAAAAACTAGCTTGAGTTTTCGGGGGGGGGGGGGATTTTGTAAATTATGTAATTTGTGAATATTAATATGATTTATATAGAAGTGTGACAGAGGGGAGATACTGCCAGCATAGCTGTCTGGAATTTTGCAAATGGTTGTGTACTTGTCATCCTCCCAGTGTGTACATCCCCCACTGTTGCTAGTGGTGAGGATTGAGGTTCTTTGATTACTGGATCAGTGGTGGGGTGTCGCACTCCATTTTTCTCTTTTGCAACAGATAGTTTCAGACAAATGGGTTCTTAAGATCATTCATCAAGGTTACAGATGGCAGTAGGAAGAAACTCTTCCTTCCCGGGGGGGGGGGGGTGTTACTTCTCATCCTCCAGATCAGACTCTTGTATCCACTGGGTCTTCATCACATGCCATCCCAAAGAGTGATACAACCAGTTCCTCCTTCCCATTTGTGGAAGGGTTTTTATTCAACTATATTCTTAGTGCCAAAGAAAGAAAATGCTTAGAAATCCTTTCTGCATCGATTTTTCTTTCCTAAACCTGTTTGTGATGGTGCGCAGATTCAGAATGAAGTCACTTCATGACTGTTGCTTCTTCTTCCTCTTTCAAGTTTCGTGGTAACACTTGACTTGAAGATGCTTATCACAGCCTTATTCATCCAGACTTCAGATGTTTTTTAAGTTTATGTAGGTCTGGATCACCTTATCAGTTCTTTGCTTTACCCTTTGGACTATCCACTCCACCAAGAATGTTCACAGTGTCTAGTTCCAGTTCCAGCTCATTGCAGGCTAGAGGATATTCACGTTTTTCCATAATTAGACTTGCTTATCTTTGCAGAATCTTTTTCAAAGCGTCAGGAATCTCCTTCTTGGGTGAGAGATCTCTTACATAAGCTGTGATTCCAAGAGAACACTCAAAAGTCTTGACTCCTTCACGCAGGATTGTGTTCTTGGGATGTCAGTGGGATGCATCAGTTCAAAGAGCTTTTCTTCTGTAGGACACAACAGACCTATTTCTAAGGTATTCCACTAAAACTTTGACTGTGAGGGAATATCTCAGGATTTTTGGTCTCATGGGTTCTGTAACTCTTGATACCCTCTATCATTCTTGTGTGGTGTCTTGTCAGGGTTATCTGAAGCCTCTTTGGTCCCAGCGCCAACACCCTTTTCAGGGTGGAATTTGTCAGAAGACAAATCATTTGGTGAAGACAACAGATATCTTTAATTCCAGGTCTTCCCTTCTTCCTCCCTGTTCCAAAGCAGTCAGACACCTTAGACTTTGCTTGTAGAGCAGTTTCATAAGGGATTAATGTACAGGGTGTGTGGGACACCAAAGACAGATGCCTGTTCATAAATATCAGAGAAGCTTGCCCTGATCAAGGCACTCAACTCTTTGAATCATCTTTGGTCCTAGGGACATTTCCATGTTTGTTACACACAATATCGCAGTCATGTTGTACATCAACAAGCAGGGGAGGGAACTAGGTCATACCCACTTTGCAGACTAGCCATGATAGCTTGGCTTATAGTTTCACAGCTCGGTGTACTCCTTCTTTCTGAGCAAATTTCTGTGGCAGACAAGCTGAGCAGGACCCGGGCAGAACCTCACAAATGGAAAATAAATTGAGGGTCTTCACAATTTGCTCTGTTTGTAGGGAATTCCTCATGTAGACCTCTTTGCCTCCTCCCCGAGCAGTCAATTTGCAAGATTCTTTTCCATGCAAGGTATGGAAGACAGATGCTTTTTCTTTTCCCCGGACAGAAATTTTCCTGTATGCTTTTCCACCCTTTCCAGTAATATCAAGGGTATTTCTGAAGATTTAGAAGGAATGCCCAAGGTCCTTTTGGTGACTTCCTAGCGTGGTTCTCCCTTTGTTTGAAATTGGCCTGGGGCAATTGCCACAAGCTTCCTCACAGATTAGATATGATCACAGAACAACAGGGATATTTCATACACCCCGACAACAGTCAACTTCAGTTGACTGCCTGGATAATAGGGTGTTAATTCCTTTTTGGCACCTGTTTACTGAGGATGTGCAGTAGGTATTAAAGGAGGCAAGAAGGCCTGCTACTAGAAAATCATGTATTTGCAAATGAAAACGTTTTCTTGTTAGTGTCAACAACATAACCAGCAGCCATACAGGGCTAATTTGTCTGTGGTTTTACAGTATTTGTGTAAGTTACTGTCCTATTGCATTTATTATTCCTTTATCAAGTTCATTTATTGCCAATGGATCCTCCTCTTTCAGTTCGGCCTCACTTCAGAATTTTTTCGAAAGGGGTTTTCCATAAGAAGCCTCCATGCTTCTTTAGACAGAAGTGGTGAACTTCATGACACCCATGCAGATGGACAATACAGTTACAACTGCTGAATCCTACACAAATGCACTCTATAAGCACTTACACAAGTGCATGGATCATGCTATCCCAAACAGAACCAAGACGCTATCCTCCAAAAAAAGGAAGCCAATCTGGTAGTCCCCTGCCATAAACAAACTGTACAACAGAAGGAAGAAACTGTTGCAAAAGAGAGTAAAATCCCATGAGTGGAAGAGCTCCCTGGTCAGCCTCGGTAAGAAGCTGAGATCCCTTATAAGATCCTCCAAAGCTAGCTACGAAAACAAAATCGCCACTAAATCCAAGGGCAACCACAAAGCATTCTATAACTATGTCAAGAATCTAGATGGCAACACCCAGATCTGCCCTGAGTTACAGCACAAAGGCACGAAAATTACAGAGCCAACTGATATTGCCAACATCCTGGCAGATTGGTTCACTGGTAAAGGGCCCATATCTATACAGGAAGAATGCAGAGTCCCTGTAATCACAACTACGCAGGTTAAAGCTGCACTCTCTAAAGCCAGAAACACAGCATCCATGGGACCGGACAACATCCCAGGCTGTGTTTTACACGAACTTCAGAACGAACTGGCTCCCCACTTACGCACCATGTTCAATAATAGCCTCGCATCAGGCTTTGTGCCCACTGAATGGCGCACAGCAACAGTTATCCCACTCCACAAAGGGGGAGCCACCACTGATCCTGGGAACTATTGACCTATTAGCCTGACGAGCCTGGTCTGCAAGGCCATGGAACATATCATCATGGAACTCATAAACAAAGACATTGGTAATTGGATCCCACCCAGTTCAGGTTTGTGAAAGGCAGATCATGCCTCCTGAACCTGAATCGACTTCTTTTGAGGCAGTCCGCAAAGCCGTGGATGAGGGTAAGGTGGTTCACACAGCCTATCATGACCTCGCCAAGGCTCTGGAATTATAGCTAAACTCAGTAAACTAGGTATAAATCCCTACGTCACAAGATGGATTGCCAACTGGCTCACTGACAGAACCCACACTGTAACAGTTGCAGACTCCAAATCTGACCTCAAGGCAGTGACAAGTGGAGTGCCACAGGGTTCCTTCCTGGGACCTCTCTTGTTTGGTATCTACTTCTCTGAAGTACAGGCTAACACAGAAGGCCTCTGGCTGATGAATTTCGCAGATAACTGCAAACTAGGAGCCATAGTCAAGTCCCCAAATGATGTGGACATCCTACAGAAGGGCCTCATTGAGACCGATGCCTGGTGTCAGAGCCATGGCCTCAGGCTCAATGCCAAAAAGTGCAGTGTCATCCCCTTTGGTAAAAACTCTGTACCAATGAACTACCACATAGGCAGCAATCTACTTAACACCGAATGCGTGATAAGAGACCTTGGGACCCAGGTGGACAGTAGTCTCTCCTTTGATAGTCACATCGACACAGTAGTCAGGAAGTCCTTCTACGTGGCACACCTCATCATGAAAGGGTTCTCATCCAGGAAAAAAGAGGTCATTGTTCCCCTCTACTCTCACTCATCAGACCCTTTATAGAGTACAATGCCCCTTTTGGAATGTACCTCACAAGACATCTGCAGCAGCTGGAAAGGCCACAGAAGTACCTCACAAAGAGGATTACTGGCCTCAAACAAATGCCCTACACTGACCGCCTCAAAAAACTCCAGCTTTACTCCGTAGCATATCGCCTACTCCGAGGCGATCTCTGCCTAACATATAAAGCTATGTCAAACCCAGAGCTGTTGGGCATGCTACACGTAAAGAAATCCCAATCTCTCCAAGCTACACGCTCTAGGGACATAAACCTTGTCACCACAATAAACAGGACACGCTGGAAGGATAGATTCCTGTCCCAGAGACTTCCTATACTCTGGAACAAGCTACCCATCTATGTCAAGCAAAGTTCTTCATTAGCACTCTTCAAGAAAAATCTTGAGTGGATGGGAAATAGGAAATACACACCGGGGATCCCTTCTGTGTCTCTGCTGGACAGTGGCACAGGAAAATAACTTTCTTGGGTAGTGTAAGCTATGGTACTTTGCTGGCTAGGCTTATGTAGGCCCTTGGGCCGATAGCCTAGTGCCTACCTATGAACTTTAGAAAACTGGTGGCCGCTCCTTAAGATCTTAATTTTGTGTTGGAGAAGGTAACACTTGTTCCGGGTAATCTGTCTGACTTAAGATTCTTAACATAGAAGACAGTTTTACTGATTGCTGTGACCTCTGCAAGAAGGATATCTGAGTTGCAAGATCTTATGACAAGTCAAACTTATCTCATTTTCCATTGAGACAGGATTTCTTTGAAATCTTGAATCCTTCTTTTACACCTAAAGTGGTATCCAAGCTTTCTGGAAGCCAAACTATCCATCTCCCCCTTTTCTTTCTTGAATCTAAAAATGAGGGAGAAAACATATTCCATACCTTAGATGTCCATAGACAACTTGGGTTGTATCTTGACCGAACTAAATCTTCAAATATTTGGATCAATTATTTTGTGAAAGTAAGAAGGGACAACCTGTGTCAAAATAGACCATTTCCAAACAGTTATCTAAAGCTATTACCTTTTGTTATACTCGCCATAATAAAACTATTCCAGGCATGGTCAAGGCCCACTCTACCATGGTCTTGGCTTCATCTATAGATTTTTGGAAAGGGTTGGATTCTAGAAGTATTCTGGAAGCTGCTACTTGGTCCTCTGTACATGCTCCCACAAAGCACTGCAAGCTTGATTCCTTTTCTGTCTAGATCAAGCTTTGCTAGAACCATTCTCCAGGGGCTCATGGAGTCTGTATCCCTCCACCTCCCAAATGAAGTTAGCTAAGATAATCTACCCATACAGCTAAGACACTGCATCACTGAACAGTTGTGTAAGCTGAACCTATCATAACCGTAGATGTTCAGATGATCACTGCTGAAGTATCCCACTCCCTTCCTCCCTCCCCCTTGTTTCTTGCTGTGTTTTTTATGCTAGGGTATGGACATTTTTTTGTTCCTAGCATTGTCCTTTCAGGGCTCAACTTCCTCCTCTCTGCTGGCAAGAAAGCTCTGAAGGGCTTTATTCCCAAACTTGTCTTTTAGTCAGTTCAGCTTTAGCTGCGGCATGTGGAAGGTGCTCTGAAGCTTTCAAAGCAGGTTTGGCCGTTATATCCTTGGCAGAATATACCGCATATAGATAAGACTACTGCAGCAGTGATCACTCAGACATCAACTATTATGGTTAGTTCGACTTATGCAACTCTACTTTCTTTTAGGTGGGTACCTTAGGTAGAGCTCCTGTAGCAATACTGATATTTTGGTGTTTACTCACCGAGATCACTGATAATCCAGCCATATTTTCTAGTATTCAAACAGGTGTTGTGAGTTCAGCACTCGTTTCTCAGGTAATGCTGTATTAAGTAATTTGAATCATTCGTAAAAGCAGCACTGGCAAATTAAGTCTTTATTTTGTGCTGTTTTCAAACTGTTAATATACTGACTGCATGTCAGTTCAGAAGTAATTTAGCTAAGCCTGGACAGATTCCAGTGGGTAAGGATTTGAAAACATTTCTGTTTTGCCTTACTGAGAGAAGATTATTGTGCTCACTTCATAGGTAGGTACTAGGCTATTGGCCCTAGGGCCTATATAAGCCTAGCCAGAAAGGTACCCTGGCTTTTGCCACCCAAGAAAATTATAGAAGTATGTTTTTTGCTTTGTATAATCTCTTATGACTGAAGTCTTAATTGTGCTGGAGGAAGACAACTAAGCGTTAAAACTTTCATTTAGACCATGTGTGTTTCATTTGGATCCTCCACAAGGACATCAGTAATTCTGAACACTAAGAGATTTAATAAAACTAAACTATGGGACGAATTGAGGCTTTCAGAAGATTTAATAAAAGTAAAATATGGGAAGAATGAAGGCTTTCAAAGCTTTTGTGATGTATGGAAAAATAGCACACACTTGTAACAGCACGTCATCTCATGCCAGAGTGAGTGAGAAGGGAACCAAAAACTTTATAGACTGGCAGATGTCCCATATCCTTGGCAGGAATGTCCCATATGGCTACTGGAACAGTGATCTATTCAAACGTATACTGTTGTGGTAACGTAACTGGTACAACTTTGAGGCATGCTTGGCTTTAAACCCAGTTTTACCAGAAAACATCAAGGTGAGAATTGTTAATATTTTTTAAACATGGGCAGTGTTTGGTAAACCTGTGGAGAGCCTTTTCAGGATTAGGGAAAGAACAGCAAGTGTCCTACATTCATTCCCTGATGTAATAGGAATTTGCCAACACCAATGAGGCCTTTTTATAAATGCCATCCAACAGTCCATCAACTGTAAAGGAAGCAGCTGTATAACCCCCCCCCCCCAAAAAAAAAAGTATCAATAGTAGCAAATTTGTTGGTGGCAGGGGTGTATCGAGGGACAGAACATCTTATTCCAGAATAACCCCAGACATCAACTCAGCAGAAAGCTACACCAGAGAAATTCTTTGCCTTCTTGAATAAATAATAAGAATTGACAGTACCCACCTCAACTAAATATAATGGGAAGTTTAAAATCAAACAGTCCACCAGCATACGTTTTACAATAAAAGGGAAAAAAATCTTAGTGTTCAGCAGTTCTAGGGACTCTCAAACGAAGGAAGAAAATAGAAAACTGACTAAAAACTTAAGATTAATTATTATGAATACTTTGGGAGAGAAGCAAAGACAAACTACAAATAAATTCTTTGTTAGGGAACTGAAAACACCCAGCGTTTGTCAGAACCTATTCAAGATGACACCACCTACTCTGGCCCAGTAAACTCTGCCAACGTACTGGCTAAATAGTTCAGTGACACCTTTTCCTTGGAAATGACTATTCAAAGCCCATTTATTCCTGAATCCCTCTGTGAAGAAACTGAAAACACTGTCATCTGTTAGCATGTCTGGCAGGAGATTTGTGCATATTCTTGGACTGACTTGTATTGTATGCCAGCGTGCTTATTTGTGTAAATGTAAATAATTTAAAATGTTGTCTTTCCCTGTTTGAACAGAGTTCTTAAAGAATCTGTCATTACTTTGATACTGTTCTAACTGTGCATGTTTGAGAAGGACATTCTAAAGTACAAATTGTGGAGAATCAGCTGAGAAGTGAGTGATGTCATTGGAATGTTCTTTGTTGCTAGGAGATGATTTAAACAGCTGATAATCTTTTTTACAGCTGACTGCTATATTTTGAAATTAGTTTGTCAAGTACTGAGCAGTCAGTTGACACCAAGAAAAAATAACTCGCCAAGAAAACTGTAAGTTTGCCTTTTCCTTGCTATTATATCCTAGAGTAGATCAGGGAAGTTTAGTTATTAAGATAGAGTTTTTCTTGAATAATGGGCTACTATCCTGCAGTTTGATTTACATTTCTGGTGATTGAATTCTAATGTTTGAGAGTTATTGATTTTTCAGTTTTGTAATCATTTTTACTTATTAGATGTTTTTTTTCCCATTATTTTACATTGTGGCTGAAAACCAGTGTTTTTCTTTGGAGATTAGTGTGTGCTTCTACCTGTTTGATACTCCCCAGGTCATCCCGAGGCCTGGCTGTTCTGGTCACAGCTCTCATTTATTTTGATAATTAATTTTCATAATAGGACTCCCCTTTTGAAGGGCATGAAGACTCTTTGATTGGTGGCAGCATTTCTGTATTTATTTTGGGAAAAAGAGACAGCTGGAAATCTGTGTCAGGCTTTCTCAGAAGTGTTTGGATGTGTGAGATTTTGAGTGCTAGTGTATCAGAGGTCTTAAACTGGGACACGTTGCTCTGAAATGTGTAATAAGAAAATACATTTGGGTGGACTGAGGTATATAGTCCAGTCCCAGAAAAAGAGAACATGTTCCTTTTGTGCTGTTAGGGGAAAATTGTGAAATATTGCATCTGATGTTGTAAATCTTTATTCATTCTTTACTGTTAGGACTTTGGTTCCGTCCTCGGAACTGACGCGGCCAGTACTAAGTTCACTCCAGCCAAAAACTCTCAGCTACGATCTACCCATAATGTCCTTCTCATAGTCTCTTCAGATGTCGTTTGTGGGGTTCCTCGTCAGACGTGCCAAGCCTTCTCTCAGCTAAGTGTTGGCTTTTTTGTGGTTATTTCGAGTCTTTAGTGTTTGTTAGACAGTTTTTATCGTCTAAAGTTATTTCTCATCTCTATATCCTTCTTTTCCTGACTAAATCCTACCCACTACCTTGGTAGTTCTTTCGTACCATCGTTGGTACTACTCCCTCTCTCCCTACCTTAGTAGGCCCTCCTCTTACCTTTTTGATAGTTCTTAGTACCATTGTTGGTACTTTTTTTCCTGCTATCTGTACAAAAAAAAGTGCTTTCTTTCACTCTCCTAGCTCTTGTGCTAGTTATTGTTTGTTGTGTAGTAGTTCTAGTCTGTTATAATGGCAGATAAGGCTAAGCTTCGTTTCAAACAGTGCGATAAATACGGGCGTAAGATGCCCAATTCTGACGGCCATGACCGATGTGTTTTACTGTTTGGGTGTTAACCACCTTAATTTTCTTGTGACATTTGTTCTAGCTGCAGCAACCGTATGTTGGCTGAACACAAGAACAAGCTGATTCTAAAGGGTATGCTGAAATCACCCTTCGTGGAGGCTTTTTCTGGGATGGAGGTGTCACCACCTCCTAAGCATAAAGACGTAAAAAAGCATAAGGAGAAATGGAGACTTTTGGTTCAGACATCACCATCCTCTTTGGAACAGAGTCGACACCGGGCTTCTCCCGCGCCGTTGGCGCAGACAGCTTCAGCAGCAGCGTCCCTGTCTTTTTCCTTGTTGCCGCCTTTGATTCTGACTGAGACTCCTTCCACTGTACCAGCCTCGGCATCATCCCCCACGGTGCTGATTTTGTGACACAGGCTCAGACTACTGTACCTGCATCGGCACCATCCCTGGCCTCGGTACCAATGTCTTACACGGCTCCACTGGTAATGACACCTTCAGTTCCGAAGGTCGAGCACCTAACCAGAACTAGGTATTCTCCATCTTCTGACCCCTTTTTGGGCCAACAATTTAGTCCCTTTCTTGAGAGACTAGACTCACCATCGGCAGGGTCCTTCAGATCCACCAGGAGTCTTTCGGAACAGGATGTAGTGAATGTTGTGGAGCAGCTTCTGGCAGCTAGAAGATTAACCACCCAGACCAGGTCTTCCCTCCCTCTTGGAGCAGAAGCTCTCACGGCGTATTCTCCTGTCTATCCTCCTCCGACCTCCACTCAGGTTTCAGAGACTTCAGTACTGATGGCCATCCCAGTGCATACTGTCTCTGCTCCGACAGCGGAGGTTTCCCTGTCGGCAAAGATTACTCTTGGTGTCATGGCTCCTTTGGAACTGGTGCACTCTCGGAGTAGTGATTGGGGTGTCGGCACTGTGGCACCCAGTTCTGCACCAATTTTTTTTCTGTGGCGCCGTCTACGGCCACGGCTCTCCTGGCAGCTGCCGGTCCTCTTGGAGCTCCTCACCTGGAGGCGGGCTCCTCCGGGTGGGGTGTGACCCTGGTTTTGAGGTCATCCTTCTCAGTTTTGGGCTCCCATCCCTCCTCGGGCTGGCCTGCTTTTTAGGTGATGGAGAGGGTCCTTGCTTCAACTGGCTCGCAGTTGACACCATTGGCATCGGAACCAGAACCCCCCTCTAGCTTGCAGCTGTCCTACCCTCCTACTCTGGAACCTCAAGCACGGGAGCCGCAAGACCTGCCCTTCAAGGGGCCCCTTTCTCCAGAGTCCTCAGAAGATCCCACTGGGGAGCCACCCCGGAAGAAACTTTACAAGAAGAAGCATCTTGATTCCCCTGAGGAATCCATCAATGAAGACACAGATTGTAATGAGGAAGAAGGGTCCCTATGGTCTCCCCTGGAAGACATCTCATTTGGAGACATTCCCGAGATCCTCAAGCAGAGGGGAGACTGGAAGCCCTCCAACCCTTCTTCGGAGGAATCCGTGTTCTTGCAGGCTTTCCGTGCTAGGCCTTCTACTTCCTGGGTGACCCCACCTGCAGATGAACTCATTCGACTTATTGTGCAGCATGCATGGAAGGCACCGGACAACATAGAACCCGTCCCCCGGAGGCCAGATAACATTCTGTCCACTCCAGAAGACAAACCCAGTTGGTCCAAACAGCTGGTAGTCAATTCCATGGTTGTGGCGGCGGCCACCCAGGGAGAACTGGCAGAAGATAGTCCCCACTGTTCATCTTCCGAACAGAGAGTCTCGGGTTATGGACAGACTGGGGAAGCGGACCTGTGCTTCAGCGACCTTTGCCATTCAGTCGCTGAATTACCTGGCACACTTTACTCGCCTCCAAAGAGACCTAATTTCAGAAATGTCTGCCTCTTTGGCAGAGGTACTGCCTGAGGAGGTGCGTGATACTGTTGCCTCTCAGCTAGCTACCTTGAAGTCAGTTTATAACTCCTTGATGTGCTTGATTTCTCACACTACCGAGGGGGCAGCTCGAGCAGCCGCATTGGGCATCGTTATAAGACGGCATGCTTGGATGCATTTGTGTGACTTTGCGGTACCCTTTAAATCTTCCTTTGTCAACGCACCTGTTGATGAATCTTCCCTTTTTGGTCCCAAAGTAAGAGACACACTTTCATGTAGTGAGAAGGACGGAAAGACCTTGTCTGCTGTGGGCATACGTTTTTCCAGCCCCCCCCCCAGAGGTCCTACTCCAGGAATCGGAGGGGAGGAAAATTGTGGTTCAAGAAGTCCCAAAGATCTTTTTGTGACACTTGTTATGAGCAGTCCCCCCTCATCTGGAAGACTCCCCTTTCGGGGCAAAGGGGGTCAGCGCAACCAGGGTGCTAGAGATTCCTTCTCTGGCCGACCCTTCCAATGCTCCTGAACAGCGGCCTGATTGCTTTCCTCTGGAAGCAGTCAGAGGTCGATATTTTCTGCACCTACAGGTCTGGCAACTCATAACAATGGGTGCGTGGGTGCAGAGAATAATATCCAGAGGCTATCATATCCCGTTTGACCTCACTCCCAGACCCGTAAAATGAATCCTCAATGTCCCACACAGTCGGAGGGAGGCTGCAGCCTTAGAAATCAAAAAGCTGCTAAGAAAGTCAGCCAACCAGTCCCACCAGACCAAAGAGGATCCGGCTTTTACTCTAGGTTCTTTTTAGTGCCAAAAAGGACAGGGGAGTGGAGACCAATCCTGGATCTCAGCTTACTAAACAAATTCGTCAAACCTCAAAAATTCCGGATGGTCACGGTGCATTCCATTCTCCCCTTTCTGGGGAAGGACAACTGGATGTGCTGTACAGACCTCCAGGATGCGTATTACCACATAAAGATAGACAAATGCTCCCAGAGATTTCTCCGCTTCCAGCTGGGAGCCAATCATTATCAGTTCAGGGTACTGCCCTTTGGTCTCTCGACAGCCCCCAGAGTGTCCACCAAATGTATGGCAGTCCTAGTAGCTCATCTCCGACTACAAGGATTCGAGGTGTTTCCATATCTAGACGATTGGCTCCTTACTGTCACGACCAGGAATATTCTTATTCTCAATCTCTTACACTCAAGGCCTTGCTCTTCGCCTAGGTATCACGATCAACATGGACAAATCACACATTTCCAACAAGAGCACTGGAATTCATTGGAGCGATCTTTGACACAACGTCCTGTGTAGCTTCCCTTCCTCCTCACAGGCTTTCAAAAATAAGAAGCCAGATTCAAGTCCTTCTGCAGACATTTGTACCAGCACGTCTTGTACTACAACTGTTGGGCTCTATGGCAGCAACCATTACTTTAGTACCACTGGCGAGGTTGCACATGAGATTATTACAGTGGCGCCTTTCATCACAATGGTCTATCTTAACCCACCCACTCGACCACATGATACGCCTTACAAATCTTTGCAAGAAAGAAATGCTATGGTGGATGAAGCTAGAAACAAATCTTTGGTGTCAACCGTTTTGTCTTCCCCAGCCCAGGGTGACCACAGACGCTTCCCTGTTAGGGTGGCATTTCCAGGGAAAGACAGTTCAAGGCACCTGGTCACCCATGGAGGCCAATTTGCACATAAATGTCCTGGAATTGAGGGCAGTTCTCTTAGCGTTGCAAACATCCTTTCCTTTCGGGACCATTGCAATTCAATCGGACAACATGTCGGTTGTTTGGTATATCAACAAACAAGGTGGAACCAGGTCTTACCCCATGTGTCGGGAAGCCATGAGAATTTGGCACTTAGCGATGGCTTCCAACCGCTTTCTCATAGCAGCGCACATTCCCGGCAGTTCCAATCTTATTGCAGACAATCTGAGCAGTAACATTTTGATGCCTCACAAGTGGTCCCTCAATCCAATAATAGCGGATCAGATCTTCCGTTGTTGGGGCAGGCCTTGCTGCGACCTGTTTGCTTCACCCCTAAACAACAAATACAGAAGCTATTTTTCCCTGATCCCTTCTCAGGAGGAGTCACCGAGGGATGCTCTGACACACGATTGGCCCCCGGGTTTACTGTATGCCTTTCCCTCGTTCCCCCTCATCCCAAAATTTCTACAGAAAGCTCAAAGGTTGAGAAGCCAACAGCCCGTGGATCCTGGATCATTCCAAAGGTCTGCTGTCTCATCCTCAGGGACTGATCCACCCCAGTCTTCATAGCCTCAATCTCACAGCCTGGTTTCTACACTTCTGATGATTGGCAGGCTACCTGATATTTCATCCCCTGTTTGCGAGAGCCTTCTAGCTTCACACAAACCGTCCACCAGAAAAATTTATTCCAATAAGTGGACTAGGTTCTCTAGATGGGCCAAAGAACATAACATAAACCCCTTTTCCATGCCTATTCAGAAGATCCTTCAATACCTCACTACCCTGTTGCATGCAGGAGCTTCAGCATAGACAGTTACAGTGCATTTAGCAGGTATTACAAACTTTCACAATGGAATTGACCATTCATCTGTTATGTCACACCGACTGCAAAACTTTCATGAAAGGAGTTTTACATATTAAACCTCCTGTCAAGCCTCCTATAGAACCATGGGACTTGACGTTGGTGCTTCAGTCGTTAAGTCCTCCATTCGAGCCTTCTAATTCCTGTGATATCAAATTTTTGTCTTGGAAATCTCTACTTCTAGTATCTGAGTTGCAGGCCTTGAGTGTCAAGAGACCTTACTTGATTTCTCATAGGGAAAGAATGTCTCTACATACTGATCCCTCCTTTTCACCCAAAGTCATTTCTGTTTTTTTCCATTAATCATCTTTTGACCTACCGGTTTTCTTTTCCCACCATGCAAATAGAAAGGAATATCTTCTGCATGCCCTGGATGTTCATAGGCAACTTTGTTTCTACTTAGACAGAAATAAATCTGTCAGAAAAATGGATCAATTGTTTGTGGCCTTTGCAGGACCCAGAATGGGTAAGCCTGTTTCAAAAATGACTTTATCTTCTTGGCTCAGAAATGCCATTACATTCATCTACCATCAAAACAAAGTGTCCTTACCTTCCAAAATAAAGCCTCACTCTACTAGATTGATGGCTACTTCAGTGGCCTTTCATTCCAGAGCCTCTATGGATGATATCTGCGCATCAGCCACTTGGGCAAGACCTCATACCTTTATCACTCATTACAAATTGGATTTGGCCTCCAGGGGACGAGCATCTTTTGGTTCTGTGGTGCTCAGGAATGTCCTTCCTTAGAGCCATCCAGGACTCAAGTAGCTGGGGACTCTGTCCTAACAGTAAGGAGTAAATAAAGATTTACAGCATCAGATAAAGAAGTTATGTCTTACCGTAACATTCCATCTGTGTTGTAGATCTTTATTCATTCATTACTTCCTGCCCTCCTTCTCCCTGCCTGGACTCCTGGTGGACTTTAGGATTTCCTTATTAGTTAAGGTATCTTCTCAGACAGAGCCTCCTATTATCACTATTATTACTTCTGTACTATTATGGCGGGCAAACAATCTGAGGAGATTGAGAGGGGCATTGTGGGTAGGACAGCTGAGAGTTTTTGGCTGGCGTGAGCTTGGTGCTGGCTGTGTCTATTCCGAGGACGGAACCGAAGTCCTAACAGTAATGGATGAATAAAGATCTACAACACAGATGGAACGTTATGGTAAAACATAACTTCTTTTTTTAAGTGACAGTCTCCTATTGGAGTCAGCAGTGAGGATTGAAGCTCCTTAGTTACTGACCCAGAATTGTAAATGACTTCATTTAATTGGTGGCAGTCTGGCGGAATATAGCAGGATGTCACATTAAGTGGTAGCAGTCCGGTGGGATATAGCCAGACGTCATACCCTTAATCCCCTGAAACAAATAATTACCAAGAATCATGTCCTAAAGGTGCTCTCAAAGATTGCAAATACTTTCACTGTTTGTTTGTGTCTTTCAGCTTTTCCCGGTTAGGGGTCGCCAGAGCGGAACTCCGGTCCGCTAATGATTGGTAGTGGATTTTTACGTACTGGGTTACCAGCCCTGACGCACAACCTTCAACTAAGGCATGCCCCATTCATGTATGCCTCCACACAGAAGACGCTCTAGCTGAGAATCAAACGGGACAACGTCTTGCTATGAGGCGACAATGCTACCGCAGCACCAGTGCGACCTGATAATGATAATATATCTAGCTGTTAAATAAACAGTGTCATGTAAGTTGTGGAAGAACCACTGCCTGTAGTGTTTAATCTGAGTTTAGCCACTGGCTTTGTCCTGTAAGTTTGACAGACAACAGTGGTGATGCTCCTTCACAAGGGTGACCCCACCACTGACCTTGGGAATTAGACTCATCATCCTGACAAGTCACCTATGCATTGCCATGGAGCACATTAAAACTGACCTGGTTGACTGTGACATTAAAAATGTCATCAGAGTTGACATTAAGTAGTTTGGCAGTTTACCTTTGTTTTGGAGCTTTTCCCCCGGACCTCTGCTGAAAATGGGCACCAACCCAGTTGCGCTTTCCCGGTAATTAAATTTCAGTAAATAAAATAAGTAAAGGGTAGACCCTCTATAATGAATCTGGTTAACTTCTTTAAGTAGCACAAGCTGTTGAAAGTGGCCATGTGGTACACATGGCATAGCTTAACTTGACGAAAGCCTTTGTCCCTGTCCCTCATACTAGCAATTTCAGTAAGTTAAATGCATTACAAATTGATCCCTATATGGTAAAATGAATAGCAAATTGGCTAAGGGACAGAACCCATACTGTGTGGGTAGCGGTGTTCCTCATCAAAGAGTTTCATAGTAAGCAATGGTGTTCTGCAGGGCTGTGTGCTGGAATTACTTTTGTTTGAGTTTTACTGCTCCTACCTCCAGACCATACACCAAGATCTTTGGCTAACCAAGTTGCAGATGACTGTAAACCAGGATTCATTGTCAGATAACCATCTGACACCCAAGTTTTGCAACAAGAACTTATACGTGTAAACACTTTAAGTACAAAAAAGTGTAATGTAGTTTGTATTTGATAAACCATCCCTACCCCAGGCTTAAAACATAAATACCCTAACTCCAAAATGAGAATATTGTTAGAGACCTTGGTACATGGGTTAATTCCCTGTCCACTGATTATTGCATAATGATGGTAGTAAGCAATTATTTCTGCTTAATGCAGCTGATCACCAGGGTGATGTTTTTCAGATCCAAAGAAGCATTGACCCAGTATATTCAACATTGATTAGGCCAATTATTGCATATATTGTCCCCTTTGGGATTTAGATCGCTAAACATGTCAAATAACTAGTAAGACACCCCAGATGTTTGTAACAAAGAAGATCACTGGTTTAACAAAAATAAGCTATCGGAAAAGACTGGAAACACTCTCTCTTCAGTAGCTTATAGACTCTTGAGAGGAAATTTGTCTGGTCTTCTGGGCCATTAAAGACTTTGTAATCCAGGATCTTTTATGTCTCCACAAATTGAATAGTCTCACAAATACTAGAACCAAGGAATCTAAATATTTACCAGCAGATAAATAGAACAAGGTGGGGAGAGAAAGAAAGAAGTTTGTTAAACAGTGTCTTCCCATCTATGGAATAGACTCCCACTGCAAGTTAACCAGTTGCATACATGATCTTCCTTTAAATGGGAACTGGATTATCGTATGGGTATTCAGTAAAAATGGTCACAAGACTCCACTGCTTTGTATTTCCTATGATCCTAAACTTTGACTGTAGCCCAGGCAACCCGAGTTCAGTCAGCAACTCAGGTGCTTGACTGCCCAGGCAAGGGAGGATGGGCATGCTTTTCCTGGGTAGAGATTTGGTGGGTCTTGTTTTGGCTGTGCCCTCTACTCCAACCGATGATGTAGCTTTGGACAGTTGGCATAAGTGAGTCATGAGTGGGGGCAATGCCACACGTAAGCATAGGCATATCCACTCAAGCCAGTAGTCGTCGTCAGGCATGTATGGAGGAGCATGCACACATCTAATGTAATGGTGTATGTAGACCCTGCAGTAACACAAGTGCTCAGCTCACCACCAGGAGGCAGAGATGGGCTGAAATAATAAAATGCGGTCATTACTGGAATGTATATACAGCACAGACTCCTCAGTGGCTGCTTTGATCTCCTGTCATCATAGGGGACTTATTGGGACTTTCTCTACCCTTAGGGAACAGAATGGCACTGGCTCAAGTGCAAGTGTAGGAAGGTTTAGTGATCGGCAGGTAGAGGAGAAAAAGATAACAAAAGCAAGTAGCAAAACATGAGTAACCTAAATATTCCTTTCCACTTTAATGCTATCAAACCATCTAGTGCAGGACACTTTTACAATTTCTA
>NC_056739.1:79508795-79663795 GCF_019279795.1 Protopterus annectens | reverse complement strand
GATTCTGGATCCACAAAGCTTTCGGCGCCGATGGCTATCGGTGCCGAATCTGTTTTGTCCACTTCGATGTCTGCTCCGATCGGCTCCGACACCCATGTGGCACAGGCATCGGTGTCGGCTCCGATCGGCTCCGACACCGTAACTTTGGTGTCTGTATCGGCTCCGGCTGGAGCCGATACATCGAGACGTTCTGTCGGCTCCGAGAAGTCGGTGCCGACAGGATCAGTAGTATCGGCTCCGATGGCCCATTCCAGGAAGAGGTCGAGGTCTCCTTCCTTGGAGCCGATACTTTCGGCTCCGGCTTCGCCTCTTCTATCGGAACGGAGCCATCGGAGCCGATCTTCAAGGTCATCCAGGTTGTCAGACCATGACCTAGAGAGAGTGGTCAGTAGATTACTCAAGTCACAGGTACTGGCCCAAATGCTACACAGTCCGTCTCAGCAGACGACTGTTGGTCCACACCCCGTTACAGTTCCTCCTTCAACTCTACCCCAGAGCTTGGAGTTGGAGTCTTAGGGCATGGTTACTGCTACGGCTGGAGGACGGATACCCCCTTCTGTTCCTTCAGCCCCTACTCTTATCTCCTCTTCCTTAGAGGGATTCGGTGGTCGGGCTTCCATGGTCTCCTCCGAGGGGGTGAGTGGCATCGGACCCTTGTCCGAGCCCGCTCTTCCTCTTGGAGCCTCGGCCTTGGTGAGCTCGGCTCCGACATCTGCCTCGGAGACTTCCCTTTCAGTGGTTCCTGGAGTTCCTAGCTCTTCGGAGCGGGTTCTCTCGGACCTGCCTGGGAGGGGAGCATTCGAGGTGATGAAGAGTGTACTGGCCACTGGTATCAGTCAGCAGTCTCTTCCCGTAGCTCCTCCCTCTATGGTACCTGTTGACATCTCTGCCACTTCTCTTGCTACAGGACCCAGAGATCCTCCGCCTCAGGTTTCCCCATTGGGAATTTCCCCCTCTTCCGAGGATTCTCCTGATGTTTCGGGAGATCCTCCTAGGAAGAGGACTTGTAAGAGGAAGCATGTAGACTCCCCCGAGTCTGTCACTGGATACTGACTTTGATGAGTCAGAGGGATCCCCTAGATCCCCTCTGAGGATGTCTCCTTTTCAGACATCCTAGAACTTCTCAAACAGAGGGAAATTGGCCCACCAACAATCCCTCTGAGGATGAGTCAGTATACCTAGAGGCGTTTGGATCTCGGCCCTCCACCTCCTGGGTGTCTCCGCCTTCGACCCCTTATGCAGGTTATTGCACGAAAGGCGTGGACAGCTCCTGACTCTGTAGAGCCAGTCCCTAGGAGGCCTTCTAAATTTATCACTGCCCCTAGTGACAAACAATTCCTAACCAAGGGTGTCCCGCTGATGCCATGGTGGTGGCTGCGGCCACCAAAAGGAACTTGCAGATCCTTCCGTGCCCGTCCATCCTCCTAATAAGGACTCTAGGACCATGGATAGGTACGGCAAGCGGATGTTTTCCTCAGCGACCTTTGCTATGCGTTCGCTGAATTATCTTTGTCACTTCACCAGACTCCAGAGAGATATCCTGAAGGAGCTAGGAGAAGTAGTTCAGGATCCTACAGCTGCAGGGGCTCAAGAAAAGATTGCTTCACAGCTAGGAACCCTCAATTCCATTGCTAACTCCTCCATGCGGCTAATATCTTATGCTGCGGATGGAGAGTAGAGCCGCAGGCACAGGTGTGGCTCTTAGACGCCAAGCCTGGATGCGGCTATGTGATTTTGCAGATCCCTTTAAGGCGTCCTTCACAAATTCTCCCTTTGATGGGTCAGCTTTGTTTGGCCCTCAGGTGAAGGAGACCTTGACCAGGTGCGAGCAGGACGGCAAGACTCTTTCTGCTGTTGGAGTCCGTTTTCCACCCCTTCTAGGCCTTATCCCAAGGGACAGAAGGGTGGGAAGATGTGGTTCCGTAAATCCCAAGGAGTCACGCCGGATTCACGTGGTCAGTTTACCCCTAGAGGCAGAGGGGTAACAACAACAGACGCCGCTCTAGAGGCAGAGGGGGTCCGAAGAACCAGGGAAACAGGGAGCCTCTCTCTGATAAGCCCTTTCAGCATCCCTGACGTGTTGCCCGGCTGTCCCTCCTTGGAGGCAGTCGGGGGAAGATTATCACTGTACCCAGAAGCCTGGCATTCCCTCACTCAAGACAGATGGGTACAGTCGATCATATCCAAGGGTTACATAATTCCTTTCGAGGAAAGTCCCTTCCCCTCAAGTTCCCTTCCAGATGTACCACCTGGTCTAAGGGACATTGCAGAGTTAGAAATCGCAAAACTACTGCAAAAAAGAGCCATTCAGCCAGTTACAACAGACCATTCAGAGCCCGGAATCTACTCAAGGTTCTTTTTGGTCCCCAAAAAGACGGGAGACTGGAGACTAATATTGGATCTCAGCAGACTCAACAAGTCTGTCAGGAAGACAAGATTCCGAATGGTCACTCTTCAGTCAATTCTGCCCTTCTTACAGAAGGACAACTGGATGTGCTCAATAGATCTTCAGGATGCGTACTATCACATCAAAATTCACAGACGCTCCAGGAGGTTTCTCCGCTTTCGGCTGGGGTCCAGTCATTTCCAGTTCAGAGCCCTGCCCTTTGGTCTCACTACAGCCCCCAGAGTGTTCACCAAATGCATGGCAGTGGTCACGGCTCACCTGAGACGTCAAGGATTCCAGGTGTTTCCGTATCTCGACGACTGGCTCCTTTCAGCCACCACCAGGCATCAGCTTATACAAGCCAGGGATTACACAATAGACCTTTGTTCCCATTTGGGCATCTCAGTCAACTTCGAAAAGTCATCCTTATCGCCCTGCCAGTCTATTACCTTCATAGGCAAACTTAAACACTGTTCGGATGTCAGCTACCCTTACAGAACAAAGAGTTTCAGACATTCAGACTCATGTCAGGATCATTCTGGCCAACAAGAAAGTACAGGCCAGAATGGTTCTAAAGGTATTAGGTCTCATGGCTGCGCCATTACTCTTCTTCCCTGGCTCGATTCTACATGCGCCTCCTTCAGTGGATGCTGTTCACACAGTGGTCATACCAGCAACTCCCAATGCGTCACCAGATTCTGGTGACACAAACATGCAAAGAACATCTTGCTTGGTGGATCACATCGTCTCAGGTTCACCAAGGCAGGTGCTTTGTACCTCCGTCCTCGATAGCCACTGTCACCACGGATGCCTCCCTGATCGGGTGGGGGGGTCATTATCAGGGCAGGATGGTTCATGGGACGTGGCAACCGTTCGAGTACCATCTGCACATAAATGTCCTGGAGATGAGAGCAGTGCTTTTAACGTTGCAAGCCCTCAACGACTTTCTTCCCGTAGGGACAATTGCAGTCCACACAGACAACATGTCTGTAGTTTGGTATATCAACAAACAGGGCGGAACCAAGTCCTACCCCTTGTGTCGAGAAGCGCTCAGACTTTGGCAATGGGCGATCTCCTCTCATCGGTTTCTGGTAGCAACGCATATCCCTGGGAAAACCAACATTATAGCGGACAGATTGAGCAGAGCTATTCTCATGCCTCACGAGTGGTCTCTCAAGCAATCCATAGCGGAAGAGATTTTTCTGGAATGGGGTCGTCCATGTTGCGATCTTTTGCTACTCCCCAAAACAGCAAATGTCCAGACTTCTTCAGCCTCTTCCCTCTATCAGGCCATCCCCAGAGACGCTCTGACCCAGGATTGGCCCCAGGGACTTCTTTATGCCTTCCCTCCATTTCCTCTGATCCCTCAGGTGATCCAGAAAGCTACCGCTTTGAGAGCCAAATTGATTCTCATTGCCCTTACTGGCCTCGACAAGTTTGGTTCCCGTTCCTCCATCATCACCTTTTGGTGCAGCCGTGGCATCTGGACCCAGTGCCAGATCTACTGATTCACCAATCCGGTCAGCTGCACCGGTCAATCCCTTCTCTCAACCTCACAGCATGGTTGCTCCACTTCCTTCCTTAGCCAGGCTTCCTTTGATCTCTAACCCAGTTAGAGATATCATAGTAGCTTCACTAAAATCCTCTACCAGGAGGATTTACACTAGCAAATGGAAACGTTTCTCTTATTGGGCTAAGGCCCAAAATATTGATCCTTTTACTGCCCCTGTTCAGGCAGTTCTGGACTTCTTAGCAGAGATTTTTCATGCAGGCTCCTCTTCTTCCACAGTCAGAGTTCAGTTGGCTGCTATTTCTAATTTTCATGTCGGGATAGCAGATCATAATATTATGTCCCATAGGCTCTGCAGGGCCTTTTGAAAGGAATTTTCCTACTAAAGCCTCCAATCAGGAATCCTCCTCCTCAGTGGGATCTAAATTTAGTGCTGACATCCTTGATTCTTCCCCCCTTCGAGCCAGCTGTTTCTTGTTCCCTAAAATATCTTTCTTGGAAAACGTTATTCCTAGTGGCTATTACATCTGCCAGGAGGGTGTCTGAACTTCATGCTCTTTCGGTTCGACCCCCCTATTTGATTTTTCACAAAGACAGAGTATCTTTGAGAACTAATCCATCCTTTTTACCTAAGGTCGCTTCAAAAAACAATCTGAATCAATCCATTGATCTCCCTGTATTTTTCCTAACTATTAAGATAGAGCTAAACAAAAGCTACATTGACTTGATGTCAACCGTCAGCTTAGATATTATTTGGACAGAACAAAAATTTAGGAAATCTGATCAACTTTTTGTTTCCTATGGATAATAAAAAGGCCTTCCTGTTTCTAAAGTGACTTTGTCCAGATGGCTTTCTTCGGTCATCACTGAAATTTATACGATCAGGGGAAAACAGCTGCGCTCAAAACCTAAAGCACATTCAACTAGGAGTTTAGCTACTTCTACAGCCTTTCAAGCTAGACTGCCTTTGGACACTATTTGTGCAGCGGCCACTTGGGCCACTCCTCACACTTTTGTTTCCCATTACAAATTGGATTTGGCCTCCAGGGACAGAGCCAGTTTTGGCTCTACAGTCCTCAAGAGTTTGTTCCATTGAGCCACCCAGGATAGAGGTGCTAGGACGCGGTCCCATCAAGCAAGAATGAAGGCGAGATTGACAACTTAACATTAAGAAGTTATGTTCCTACCATAACGCTCCATGTTAGTTGTCTTCTCGCCTTCTTTCTTGCGACCCTCCCTCCTTCCCCCTGGCCTGGACAGACCTTGTATAAGAAACTATTATGCTAAAGACCATTCAGACCTGGTCCTTTTTCCATCTGTAAGTTTCTTCTTCCTTTTGGAAGTATGTTATGCTTGGTGTTATTGCCCTTTGTCAACAAACGAGATCTGGGTATTTACTGCCTTGCATCATGGGATATGGGGCTGCCTTGAGCTGGTAAAAGGAGTTCTCGAGCTAAAGCAAGTGCCGAGTCGGAGCCGAGGATCGGCTCCGAACCCATCAAGCAAGAAAGAAGGCGAGAGAAGACAACTAACATGGAACGTTATGGTAGGAACATAACTTCTTATTCAAAGACATGCAGATGAGCAAGTAATGAGGTCTTACCCCTTCACAACTAACATGCTTGTAAATTGCTAAATAATTTGTTGTGGGACCAGGGCCTTTTTACTGCTAGCTGTATGGCTCACGTTAGGTGCTTCTAATGAATCCCTTGGATAGTCTTGGATGAAGTTTTTGTATCTGTCTTACTGGACAGAGAAAAAGTATACTTTAAGTTAAAAGCAGCAGTCCAATGTATCAATATTCTATTTAATGAGTCTTTTTTGTTTCTTGTTAGAACAATCTTCCATCTAGGTCTCTGCTTGTTTTTTTAGGCCTGTATGGCTCCAGTCCATTTCTTCTTAAAGACTGCTTAATTTTTTTTCTAGATTTATGAAAGGAATGGGCAGCTTCTGAGGTATCAGAAGTAGAAGTGCATGTTCCTTCTGAAAGAAAGATTCTTAATCTTGCTGTAAATATAATGTATCTTGTATCAAATTTTCTTAGGGACTTTACTAGTGGTAAGCATGCCTTCTTTTCTCCATTGCTTTCTGCAAATAGTCATTATCATATCTAATGACATAGTTGTCAGTTTATAGAAGGTGTATTTGCCCAAGCAGTTCTAATCCCAAGATGTCCTTCTGTATCACTGTTCTTCACCTTAGGGATCTCCTGCTAAGGATAACCCAATGTTAGTCCAGTATTCCAAAGCCTTTAAATCTTTTATGCACTGTAAGTCACATGTTTGCTCCTTGTACAGGATGTAGGATATAAAGGTGAAGTATGGACACAGTTACCGTGAACTTCTCTGCCACCAGTCCAAACACCATTATTGCTCATCAGTCTGAACGCCCTTTGCTGTGCAAATTTCCTAGTCATCAGGTAAGTGCCACGACAGAGTCTCTCTTTTTCTTTTGGTCATGTTCTCATTTGGTTACCCGGAATTCATGTCATCCAGTAAGGGAAAATATCAGTGTGGGAGGCAGATTCCCTATAAGGATCATCATGAACAGTGTCTTATTTGCGTGGGTGCTTCCCATGACCATATATCCATAGCATTTGTAAGGCATTTGTGCTTGAGACTCTTAAGACAGTTGTCTTACATGGCCATCTGTCTAGAGAACCAGAGGCGGAAATTATCAGTCCAGGGTAGCATGAGGAATCAGTTAACCCTGAGGTATTGTTAAGTGTGGAAAAATACTGAAGTTCAACATATTTTGTATTCTGTATATAAAGGGTTTAGCAGAAAAATGTTCACTGCGTGCAAACTGAAATGTTCTGGAAAATGTTGATCACTGAGGAATGCAGAAGTTAATCTTAAACTGCTGATAAGAAAGTTAATGGTGCAAGAATAACTGTGGTACTGGCTGGTAAAAACAAGTAATCAAACTATCACTTCTAATGAATGTTCTGTGTGCTACGTGTATATACGTGCAGGAGGGTCTATAAAAGCAGAACTCAAAGTACAAGGAGCCAGACGGCTGGCATACTATTATCATGTAGCAGGTCTCCATGCATGTAAAATAAAGCTGTTTTACTTGCTTACAAGAACTTGGTGTGATTCTTCCAGCATATGTTAGAAGAGTAAAATCTTTCGACATAACATAACTGGCGCCCAACGTTGGGGCGGCCCCTGCACGGCGCGAATCGAACAGAGAGAGACTGAAAACCTGCGCAGGTGGAGAGAGCTCAGGCTCTCCTCGAACGAAAGACCTCCGACTGAAACAGGTCAAAATCAGAGGCCAGTCACTCTTTCCAGATTCATTCCGTGAGGTGGCAGCGAAACAGGGCGGAGGAATCACAAAGGTAAGCAAAATGCTATTTTTTTTTTTTGTTGTTTCTGATTGGAATTTTTGTCTAAATTTTAAGGGACTAGTCAAGGGAGAAATTTAATTTTCTCAAAGTATGAGGAGTATATGTGAATAGATTCCATATACAAGAGATCTCAGGAACAGGAATAGTTTCTCGTAAGAGAAATGGGAACAGGAACCAGTTGCGCCAAAGGCGACGACAAAACTGAAGATGAAAAGTTTATGTTTGATTTACACCCAAAGAACGTAAAATATTTAGATAAATGGAAAAAAGATCGTGGGTTTAGTGGATGTTTAAATAAGTCAGAATGTCAAAATCTAGTAAGATTACTGCGCAAACAGGCAGGAAATAAGACAAGGAATCAAAAGAAGGTGGGGTTTCCCCAGGCACAGAAATGGCTGGAGGAAGCAAATAAGAGACATAGGGAACAAAATTTGAAAAAAGGGTGTGGTAATTCAAGTGAAAGAGATGTGTACTTTGTTCAAAAGGAAGATAATGAAACTTCCACAGTCAGTCGTAGTCACCAGAATCCCTCGGCCCCTCCCATCCAGTATCCAGACCCTGCACAGGTTATTGAGGTGCCCCCCGACCAGGACCCACCACAATACCAGGCTTCCAAGTATTATATTACAGAGAGAGCCCGACAACACTCTTGACTTACGCAGCGGAAGGATTAGGAGAGAAGGGCACTAGAAAATTAAGGAAAAGGTAGATCAGGAAGGAGAGGAATACCCGCTGATAGAAGTGGCAAATCCTCAAGCAGGCGCAGAAGGCGAGGGTCCTACAATGTTGGTCTACCGACCGTGGACCCGTGATGACATCAGAAAAGCGGTAGAGGGGATTCCCCATCCGAAAGTAGATATTCGTAAATTCTGTACAGACGTAGGGGGCATGAGAATGAGTTATAGATTAAAAGCTGTAGAATTTGAACAAGTAATAAGGCAAATCCTAGGACCAGAGTGGCACCTTATTTGCGGAAGTTGGGACCCCCTGCTACCAGGGGAAGGTGGAGCCTTGCCGTTTAACTCCGAAGTGTGTAGAACCAGAATAAAGACTCTCTTAGATAAAATAGAAGAACATTGGAAGCCCAAAGCAGATTGGACTTGCATTAATCAATGCGTTCAATCAGATGACGAAACCGTAGACAATTATCTACATCGTCTCTCACAATGTTTTGATGCTCATAGTGGGTTGATTAAGGCAGAAAATCAGGACAATGACTCGCCCTATGAACAGCAATTGAAAAATGCATTCCTAAAGGGCTGCAAGACAGCCATTGGTAACTTTATACAAAAGCATATGATCACACACAGGACAGCACGTCTACAGCCCCTTATGGAGTATGCTAGACATGCTGAGAAATACCTGAAGGAAAAAAAAGATAAACAAGCCCAGACTTTTACAGTTAGTGAAGATGGAACTTTAATGTTAATTCAAGGTTCCGCAAACCGCGGAAGAGGGCATGGCAGGGGAAGAGGACGGGGAGGCGTAAGTCATTCTGAGGATTTCGAAGGTAGGCAAAAGAGGGGGGAATGTTTTAAGTGCGGTAAGAAGGGACATTTCGCCAGAGATTGCAGAGCACCGGAGAAACCGATGGCTGCTTCCGGTGGTACCGCATGACTATATGACTGTCAGAAAGACGTAGATGGAGGGTATGAGGAAAAAGAAGAAAGTGAGAATGGGGAAGTAGGTACAAGTGAAGACTATGGGTGGGGACAGGAAATGGCAGAAAATGAGGAATATCAAATGGTAAATCTAACAGCACTAGCATCAACTATGCAATTGGAATCCCAACCAGTGATCACATTGCAAGTTGAGGGCCGAGACATAGAATTCCTTTATGACTCAGGGGCTTCACGAACGTTAGTCAGAAGTACTGCCATATCATCCGATGTTATTTCGGATGAATATGTGCTTGTAAAAGCAGCAAATGGTCGTATTTACAAAGAGCCATTGTCCAAACCTCTGTGGTTTACCGACCCAGAGACGAACCAAACCATACGGTTCCGAGTAATAATTTCAAAAATCTGCCCAGTAAATTTACTAGGAAGAGATTTAATGCAAGTGTTCGGCATAGCAGCCGTCCCAACCTCCACTGGGATAGTGGCAAGGAGAATTGAACCAAATAGTGCAATGCTATTAGAGGGGCAGGGAGATCTACATTACTGGTATAGTAATGATTTGATAGAGACAGGCCCCCAGAGTGTAGTGACGGATCTTACAAATTTGGCATTAAGCAAATATGGAATAAAAAATCTGAAGGTGTCAGATCCATTACATTGCACAATGTATTACAGAAGATGTGCCGGACCTGATTTAGAATACGAAAAGAAATTTCTTAGTTTTAAAGTCACCAAACTAGTATTGCATAGCCTTTTTTGGGACACACTAGGTAATTCTGCAGTCACATGTAGCCTTACAAGGGATATGCAGCTGCTGTATAAGGATGAATTAACCACACATATTTCAGTCACGGAGGGTGAAGGAATGTCATGGTACCTCGTGGGTAAGAAAATAACTGAATGGGTAGGATGGACACCAGAACAGTTGGCAGGTAAAGGTGTTCAGGTTCAAAAACTTAACTGGGTTACACAAGCCAGACCGACCGTGCACCTCTGGGAAGACGAACCGATACAATCCCCTGGGACATTATGACTATGTCTTCTTACCCCCATGGAGGAATCTCAATTGCAGAGGATTCCAAACTCATTATGGTTGCAGGGTCAGCACGATATCGGACTGATTAGAACGGCAGGACAGGTAAAGATTACACCCAAGTCAGAATTTAGACCTCATAAACGGCAGTATCCCTTGAGCAGAAAAGCAGAGGAGGGCATTTTCCCGGTAATCACAGCACTTTTGAAAGCTGGAGTATTAATTCTGTGCACAGACTCACCGTGTAATACGCCCTTATTTCCAGTAAAAAAAACGGATGGGACATGGAGGATGGTACAAGACTTACAGGCAATAAATGCCGCGGTGGTACCTCAGGCCCCCATAGTCCCGGATCCGTCTATTCTGCTGAACGATATCCTTCCTACGGATAACTACTTTTCTGTAATTGATATCAGTAATGCCTTTTTCTCTATTCCCTTGCAGGAAGATAGTAGATTTTGGTTTGCATTTACGTTTATGGGCAAGCGTTATACCTATACCAGGTTACCGCAGGGATACTGCGAAAGTCCGACCATCTTCTCACAAGAGATGTCCACCAATTTGGCTCAGTTCCAACCCCGAGGGTGCCACCTACTGCTGTACGTGGATGATATCCTCCTGGCGCGACTACGGAAGAACTCTGTAAGTCCGAGACTATTTGACTACTACACTTTCTGGCACACGAAGGACATAAGGTAAATAAGTCTAAGTTACAATTTTGTAAATTAGAAGTGCGTTGCCTGGGTTATACTATCGCTGGGAAGGGCAGGCGAGTAGATGACAGTAGAAAGAATGCTATTTTACAAGCCCCCATGCCAACTACAAAAAAGGAAATGATGTCCTTTTTAGGCATTACGAACTTCTGTCGTAGTTGGATTCCCAACTATGCCGAAGAAGTGCACCCGCTATCAGACTTAATTTTTGCAATACCGATGGCGGCAAAAGATTTGCTGCACTGGACAGACAAGGCAGTACAGGCATTCACTAGAATCAAGCAACTGATAGCTGGGTCAGCGACTTTGGGGTTTCCAGATTACAGTAAGACCTTTATACAGATTGTAGATTGCAAACAGGGATTTATGACATCTGTTTAAATGCAAATGTATGGAGATAAGTTAAGACCATTGGCATTTTACTCTAGCAAATTAGACTCAGTAGCACGAGCATTACCACACTGTGTGCAAGCAGTAATTGCAGCCGCCTTGGCGATACAAGCATCTGCCACGTTGGTATTGTTCCATGATCTTACGTTAAAAGTCCTGCACTCCGTAGCAGTCATCCTTCTGCAGAACAAGTTAACATTTTTGTCACCTAGCAGACATTTATCTTGTATGACTACGCTGTTATCACAGTCACACATGACAATTGAGAGATGCACTACCTCAAATCCAGCGACATTGCTACCCGTTGCTGAAGACGGTATCCTGCATGTATGCTTAGATCTCATACATTCTAAAGTTCTACCAAGACCGGATCTTAAAGATCAACCCTTACTACATGCGGACTGGACACTGTTTGTAGATGGGTCAGCACGCAAAACAGAAACAGGCACCACGCAGGTAGGGTATGCAGTTACTACTGCAACTCAGATAATAGAGGCAAGACCACTCCCCGGGAACTTATCCGCTCAAGCAGCGGAACTGATTGCTGTGACAAGGGCATGTCTCCTTTCGGAGGACAGGAATGTCACTGTCTATACGGATAGTCAATATGCCTACTCTACGGTACATGTGTTTGCTCAGCAATGGAAAAATAGGGGGATGGTTACAACCTTGGGGAAAGACATCATGCACAAAGAACTAATCCTTGAATTACTACAAGCCGTTCAACGGCCACGGGGTTTGGCCATCTGTAAATGCGCTGCTCATACCCGTGCTAAGGACCCGGTATCACTTGGTAATGCCCTAGCAGACAAAGCAGCCAAAGAGGCAGCTATGTCCAGTACCTTTTCACTTGAAACCACACCTACAGAATTACAACCAACAGATAAGTTTGATTTACAAACCTTACAAGTCATGCAGGAACTTAGCACAGTACAGGAAAAACAACGCTGGACTAGGTATGGTGTTAGACAGAACAAAGGAATCTATGTGGGACCAGATAATAAATATGTTTTGCCTACTAATCTTTTAGGTATGCAGCACTAGTCGTGCATGGCCCTTCCCATCTGGGCCCTGCAGCTATGGTTAGAATTATCCACCTTACCTTTTGGACCAAGGGTTTCATTGCATATGCAAAACGTTTTTGTCTATCCTGCATAGTATGTGCTAAATACCACGGGGGAGGGGTCAGAGTTGCCCGGGCATCATTTCCAACACCCCCCTCTGCATTTCATACAATATGTCTGGACTTCATGGAATTGACCCGGCACAACTAAAGAAGTTTGTGTTAGTGATAGTAGATGCATTTACTAAGTGGGTTGAGGCCTTTCCGGTGACACATCCGGATGCTCAAACAGTGGCTAAAATTTTGGTCAATCACATCGTCCCGCACTTTGGACTTCCTACATGCATCTACTCTGACAACGGCACGCATTTTGTCAATCAGATCATTCAGAAACTGTCTACAGTTTTCCAAATTGAACTGAAACACCATTGTGCCTACCACCCACAGTCAGCAGGGTTGGTGGAACGCCACAACGGCATTCTAAAGGCAAGTTAAGAAAACTCATGGCCGAGACGCATCAGTCTTGGATTACCTGTCTACCTCTAGCCCTCCTTTCCATGCGGACAACTCCCACCTCAAAAGGAGTCACCCCATTTGATCGTTAAGAAAAAGAATTGGACATCCCCCAAATGGGAGGGCCCCTACCAGGTGTTGATCGCAACTCCAACGGCAGTTCAGATTAAAGAAAGGTCCTCATGGATCCACCTAACACATTGTAAAATTGTAAAACATTTTAAGTTAGATAAAAACTTGAATCCCCCTGGGGAACAAACAGACAGCAGTAACCATGAAGGACAATAATGAGAATAAGAGAAAATGGTTCTATTGCAATATTTTATTGTTTATAACTATTGTGATTGTAATATTTCTGTTTTGGCCATTTTTGTTTTTTAATGAAGCTAGCCATTCTAAAAGAGACAAACACACCAACTGGCATCCAAATTTTAATACATATCAAGCGATTAAATATGCATATGCATCCTCAATGAATGTCTCAAATTGTTGGGTATGTACTGCAATACCTACTGTACATAGTGGCTTAATGTTAGGGACAGCCCCTCTGGGAACAAATGATACTTGGAATAATTTGTTGTTTGAAACCACAGAAGTACCACTGAGAGACAAGGTGGCGCTTCCTCTTCTGGGGCGCCAAAACGGAACAGTGTGTTTTCAAAAGATTGGAAAAGTTAAGGTGGGGCTGAGCCAATGTAATTTGACAATAGTTCATAATTGTACCCTAGAAGGGCAGTGTGAGACCAAGTTTGGAGCTATAAAAAAGACATCAATGTAAATGATACTAGTTTTGTTGAAAAAATGCTGTATGTATATGGCCTGTTATTTAAGGGGCTAAAGCCAAATGGGAGTTATGAATTTCCAACCAATATAACCCTCAAAATGAATGATTGTTATTTTATTTGTGGTAGGAAAGCATATAAATGGTTACCATATGGCTGGTCAGGAAGTTGTTTTTTGGGATATCTGATACCAGCTATCAGACATGTAAATGCATTACCTCAAGGTAAAATCTGAAATGCACGTTCTCTTAATAAACCTATTAATCCAGTAGGTAACATTGATGCGTCATGGATTTATCACCATGACTTGGCGCACGTCAGCAGCAAAGGACTCTCACATATGGACCTAGGTGATGATGTAATTGCTTGGGCTGGTATTTTGCCAGCGTATGGGACAGTAAAATCCATCTGGGAACTGAGAAAACTGTCAAAACTGTTAGAGACTCTGAGTAATGCGACATTTTCAGCTAGAATTGGTGACGGATGAATTAACGGCGATGAGAACAGTAGTGTTGCAGAACCGTATGGCGCTCGATTTCACCCTAGCGGCAAAAGGAGGTACTTGCGCTCTCATACACGAGGAGTGCTGCTCATTCATTCCTGATAACGAGCATGAAATTCAGAGTCATCTTGAAATAATTCAACAAGTTTCTGAACTGACTAAACCTGGTCCAAACTCCTTGACTGACTTTTTCCAAAACCTGTTTGGAAATTGGGGTTCTGTGTTGATGAACATTTTAATTGCTGTATGTGTTGGTGCAGTCATATTTTTGCTGCTTGGCTGCTGTTGCATACCATGTATCAAAATGATAATATCGAAGGTTATCTCTGCCAATGCTACAAAAGCATATTTTTCTGATTATGAGAAGGTATAAAATGTATCTGGGATTGTGTAAAATAAACAGTATACAAAATGTTGTAAGGGGGGAAATGTGGAAAAATACTGAAGTTCAACATATTTTGTATTCTGTATATAAAGGGTTAAGCAAAAAAATTTTCACTGCGTGCAAACTGAAATGTTCTGGAAAATGTTGATCACTGAGGAATGCAGAAGTTAATCTTAAACTGCTGATAAGAAAGTTAATGGTGCAAGAATAACTGTGGTACTGGCTGGTAAAAACAAGTAATCAAACTATCACTTCTAATGAATGTTCTGTGTGCTACGTGTATATACGTGCAGGAGGGTCTATAAAAGCAGAACTCAAAGTACAAGGAGCCAGACTGCTGGCATACTACTATCATGTAGCAGGTCTCCATGCATGTAAAATAAATCTGTTTTACTTGCTTACAAGAACTTGGTGTGATTCTTCCAGAATATGTTAGAAGAGTAAAATCTTTCGATATTAAGTAAGAAGGTGGCCAAGAAATCTTGGCTGGAATCTTTGGTTGTCCAATCTCCGCCATATGTTTCTCTAGAGGTAGGTGGTAGCTCTGTAGGCCTTCTGGTGTCTATATTGGATTCCTCTGCAGCGACCCTGTTGGAGGCTGGCATGGATTTTTCCTTTTGTACATCCTCTGAGGCTTTGCAGGTGTCTGCTCTCGATGTTGAGGAGGAACCGTGGTTGGTTATCTCGGAGGGCCCCAGAGGGTTTCTGCATATTCTGTTCAGGGAAGATGTTCCAGGCACTCTTATTGAATCATGTCAAGGTTTGGAACCTCCAGTGTTTGTTAGCGCTGACATCCCTACCAAGAAAAAGCACAAGAGTAAGCTTTTTTTTATACACCCTAAGGATCCACAAAGGGAATAGCAGGAGTTTACTCAGGGCATGTTTAATGCCTTACTGGCCCTGAAACCTCCTCAGGGGGTTTCTCTGCTTACTCCTACTTGGAATTCATCTCCTTCCAAATGGCTTAGGGACCCCAGTTCCTCATATGAGGATTGAAAGTCTGATGCAGGGTCTTTGTCTTACTCTTCCCAGATGCCTTTGCCTTTGGCTTATGGTTCCGATGAAGAGGAGTCCTTTAGTCCTGAATCACCTTTTTTGGAGATGTCTTTTAGGGACACAATAGCTAGAATGATGGACTACTTTAAAGGGGATTCTTCTCAGGTGCCTGATATCCAGAAAAGGTGATACGAGTTGCTTCAGTTGGATACTCCTAAACCTTCTGGAGTACCTCCTCTGTTGGCTGATGTGTTAGACACATTTATAGCTACTTCTAAGTCTCATGATTCTCAGCCTCCTGCTCCAAAGAAACCTGACATTTTCTATACAGTTCCTGAGGTTTGCTGATTTTTGTTAAAGTCTCCTCCTGCTGACCCTACTGTGGTGTCAGTCTCCTCTGACAAGCCTTCTAAGCTTTTGCCCTCTTCCAAGCTTCTGCCTTCAGATAAGGTTAGTAGGGCAATGGAGAGGATTGTTAAGGTTTATAGTTCTTCTACTTTGGCCTTTCTGGCCAACAGTTACTAGACTCACATGACCAGATATGCCCTGGCCTTGATTCTGTAGGCTTGTTAGGTTATTTCTGACCTCACTGATGTTGAAGGTAAGTCTTCAGCTGTAATGATTTTGGGTTCTGTCTCTGAAGTGGGTCGCCACTCTGTCAAGTGCAGCTCTGATGCAGCTGATCCCTCTTCCAGAGCTGCTAACTTTGGGTCTATCATGAGGCGTGACTCTTGACTTCATGTGCAGTCTTTGCTTGATGACATTAAGACCAAGTTGCTGGATGCTCCTTTGGATAATAAAAATCTTTTTAGGATGGCTGCTGCTGCTATGTTTGTCTCTTTAAGAAAAAGGTAAGGCTTTGCAGGATCCTAAGCATATTTTTGTGTCTCCTATCCCTAAATTCCAGAGGAATTATCCTACTATGTCTACTTTTGTTAGCAGGCAGCCTCTTCAGGGCAGGAAGACTAGTAGGTGGGCTTCTCCTGCTAAGTCTTTTCAGGCTTCTGTTGCCCAGAATCCTCTTATCTGATAAGCCTGCGTCTCTCTGACATCTTGCCCCCCACCCCTTGGCCAAGTTCCCTTGTCCCTTCGTCTCACCTTCTGTCTTCCATACTGACATCTCATCACCTTGGTTTCTTAGGCTCTGTCATCCGTCAGGGTTACTTCATGGTGTGTAAGTCTCTCCCTCCTTTTTCAGGCATCATTCAACCTCCTCTGGAACAACTTCTTCATTTCTCAGAAGACCATGGGTCCCTGGTGGACCAGGGAACTATTCAACCTGTATGTACTTCCCAAGTAGGAAAGGGATTTTACTCCTGGATGTTACTGGTTCCTTGAAAGAAGGGCATTTAGAGACCTATTCTGGATCTCATCTGGCTCAACACCTTTCTCAGAGTTCCTTCTTTGTGGATGCTTACTTTACAAACTGTGTTTCAAATTTAACTAGCCCAGGCTTTTCTGGTGTCCTTGGATCTGAAGTATGCTTGCCTTCATATTCTTATTTACCCTCTCTTCAAGACGTTTTTACATTTCTCTGTTTCCGCCTCTCATTTTTAGTTCTCTGCTTTCCCCTTTGTCCTTTCTACTGCCCCAAGGGTATTCACAAAATGCATAGCTCCTGTTATTGCCTTTTGCAGGCTCCAAGGTATTCACATTTTTCCTTATCTAGATGACCTATTACATCAGGCACCTTCTCCCAGTTGCCTGTTACAGAATCTGGAGATCTGATATTTCCAGTTTTTCATTTCATCCTTGCATACAGGTTCGGATCTGACTCGGCCATTACTAAGCGTGTGGCAACCAGAAAGCTCTTGGACACCTCCCCTTACCCATAATTCATCTCTCCCTATAACTGCAGATCTGTTTTGCAGCTTTGCAAAGACATGGTCTAAAACTTTTGCCATTGGACAGTCAGATGATATTTACAATTTTTTCTAAAAATCCTTTTCCTTTTCTTTAATCGTTGGTAGTGCGATTAGTTTTCCCACCCTCCCTCCCCTTTACTCTGAAGTCTTTTTTTCCAGCAGTAACTGTTTTTTATTAGGTTACTTTCCCCTTCTCCCGTATACCCTTCACAGTATCCTTGCTACTGTTGTTACTAGCTTTATCTCCCTCCTTTCCTTTCTTTCTCAAAAAAGTTTTCTCTCCTTTTATTGTATTTTTTCTTTCTCCCAATCTCTGTGTGAGATTCTCTTCTTTGTGTGTGTGTGTGTGTGTGTGTGTGTGTGTGTGTGTGTGTGATATCATCCATCCTTTATCTTCGAAATGGCTGCGAAACAAGATAACCCAATGGGATTTAAAAAAATGCACAAAGTGCGGTCACAAAATTCCTTTCAGTGACTCCGACTCCCTGTGTCTCTACTGCCTAGACCCACTTCATCTGCAGGAAGACTGTACTGTTTGCCACTCTTTTAACCACAAGGCCCTGGTTGAAAGGAAAAATAAACTTATTTTGAGGGGCATGTTACCATCATCCTTTGAGGCCATTTCTGTTAGTGACCCCAAATCTATGGCTAAATCTAAATCAGCTCATTTGAGTCCTGCTTCTTCCTCCAAAAGCTCAGATAGAAGAAAGAAGAGACCTTCCTCGGCTCCAACACATTTCTCGGATCAGAGACCTAACACTTCCAAGCCTACTGATTCAGTAGCTCAGTCGGAGCCTTCAGTGTCAAGCACCTCTTTATCGGATCAGGCTTCTTTGGCTCTGAGTCTATCGGGTAACGATAGGTCAGAGCTATTGTGTTCAGATCCAACCTCCAGTCCCTTCAAACCCATTGTATCCCTGCCAAGGACTCAGTACTCCCCATCTATAGACCCTGTGCCTCTGAAAGTACCGTCTCCTTTCCTGAGCAGGTCGAGGTCTGCTTTGGTTTTCTCTTCCCATTCTGCCGGAAGCCTTATAGTAAAAGATGTGGAAAAGATGATATTTTGTAGTCCTATCTCGCCTTCATTCTTACACTTGGGATCGGAGCCGAACATTCTCTAGCTCCAAAACTTCTGGTTGGCTTGTGGCTATGAAGTATCCCATGATGCACCGCTAACATAACCCAGATCTCGTTTGCCACTCGTTGAGCTCAGACATGCTGCTTCTTTGCCGTGGCTAAGTCAAAACTTTCAATACTTTTTTGCTAGTTAATTGTTGACTAAAAATAATTATAGTCTATAGTTTAGTGTGTTAGCGCATTCTGTGTCTGTTTTAGACAATTTGCTGCATTGTTTTCTGTGTTTACTGTTTGTGCTTTGATTGGCCGTTCTTCCGTTGGCCTTCTTGTATCCCTGCATCACTTCGCTTGTGCTGATTGTTATTGTTTCTATTTCCTTTTCACCTTGGGCTAAGCCCATTTAAGTTAGAGGACCTAGTCCTCTGTCTGCCTGTTTGTCTTTACTGTTGCCTGTCTATTTGGCAGTAGTTCTTGTGCATTCTTATCTTAGTTGTTTCTTGCACTATGTCTAAGGATACTAAGGATCACAAGCCTTCAGGCTTTAAAAATGTACAAATTGTGCCCAGAAAATGTCCTTAATGGATGGGCACAGTCTGTGTGTGTACTGTTCGGGGGCTATTCACCTCCAAGAGTCTTGCTTGTTTTGTCATGCCTTTCGTCCCCATGTTCTTCAGGAGAGGAAGAACAAACTTATCTTGAAAGGACTTTTGAAGCATTCTTTTGAGGAGGAGTTGACTTCTTCATCCTCCAGCTCTAAGTCTCCTTCCTCCAAAAAGGATAAACCCAAATCAACCAAAAGGCAGTCTCCAACTCGATCTGTGTTGTTGGAGCTGCCAGACAAAATTGCCAAAATGACTACATCCTCGCAGGCTCCACTGGTCTCGGTGCCGACAGAGGTTTCTATTGTGGATCCATCAGTTTCGGCTCCAGGAGTTTCGGAGCCGATAACTGAGCCTGTGTCTTGGAGCCGGTCAGCCTCCCCGACTCTGAGGTTGCCTATCTTTCAGTGAACTAGGTCCCCCACTCTATCCTCCAGGTCCTCTAGTGGTCTTTCTGATGGGGATGTCGAGAGAGTGGTGCGCTGACTGCTTCAGACTTCGGTGCTGGCAAATTTACTTTCGGCTCTGTCCCAGTCGTCTCAGGAGCCTAATGTGCCCTTACACCTTGTCAATGTTCTTCCTCCAAGCCACTCTGGGCCTTCTGAGCCAGAGATGTAGGTTCCTCAGGTTGTGGAAAGGTCAGTTCCAGCTACCTCAGTAGGTCCTTCAGTTCCGATATCCACTCCGACCCTTCCAGTGCCGTCCGTGGGGTCTAGGGTCCTTTGTTCTCCTGTCAGGCCTGAGGGGGAAGCTTGGAATCGGACTTCTTTAGTTCCGAGCCTACCTCTCGATGCATCGGCTCGGGTGAGCCTGGACCCCACATCTGCCTTGGAGCCCATCTCCTCGGTGCTGAGGACTGCCTCTGCATCTTCAGAGCGGGGGGCATCCTCGGACCCGGGAGGATCGGCCTTCAAGGTGATGAATGTGCTGTCCAGGTCTTCAGTTTCAACCACAGGTACCGACACTCTTCCCCCTAAAGCACTGACTTCAGTCTCAGCTCCCTGTCTCTCCCAACACAGCAGAGATTTGCAGCCTCAGGAAACCTCCATGAGTAGCCCCCAGTCTTCCGAACTCCCCCCAGAATACCCTTCTGAGGACCCACCTAGGAAGAAAACTTGTAAGAGGAAACATGTTGACTCCCCTGATGATTCCATTGCATCAGACACTGACCTCAAGGAGTCAGAAGGGTCCCCCAAGTCGTCCTCTGATGATATCTCATTCACAGATATCCGTGAGATCCTGAAGCAGAGAGGCGGCTGGCCCACCACATCCCCTTCTGATGAGGAGTCAGTGTACCTGAAGGCTTTCTGGTCTCAACCCTCCGCCTCTTGGGTGTCTCCACCTTTTGACGAGCTACTGGATTTAGTGAGTTGAAAGGTGTAGGAATCTCCTGATTCCTACAAGACCAAATACATTTTTGTCAGCACCCCAGGACAAAGACTTTCTTGCTAAGGACGTTCCAGTAGATGCCAAGGTGGTGGCGGCAGCCACCAAAAAGGAACTTGCTGAAACTTCCTCCACTGTCCATTCACCGAACAAGGCGTCTTGAACGATGGCTAGGTATGGGAATTGTCTTTTCTTCAGCGGTTTTTACACTTGGACTGCTGGACTACCTGTCTCACTTCACAAGGCTCCAGAGAGATCTCCTAAAAGAACTGGGAGAGACTTTGCAAGCAGTGTCTGAGAAGGTTAACGCACAGATGTCTACCTTAAATTCTATTGTAAACTCTTCCATGAGGCTGATATCTTATGCAGCTGATGGAGCAAGTAGGGCAGGAGTTTTTCTTAGAAGACACTTCTGGATGCGCTTGTGTAACTTTGTAGAGGCCTTTAAGTCTACATTTACCAATGCTCCCTTTGATGGATCCTCATTGTTTGGAACAAAGGTGAAGGACACGCTCACCAGGTGCGAACACGAAGGAAAAACCCTGTCTGCCGTGGGAGTCTGTTTTTCCGTTCCTTCTAGACCCTATCCCAAAGGGCGGAAGGGTGGTAAAATGTACTTCAAGAAGTCGCAGAGGTTTTTTCAGAAAGCACAAGGTGATTCCTTCTCCAGAGGCTGAAGAGGAGGAAATAACGGTAGACGCCGTTCTAGAGGCAGGGGAGGCCCGCAGAACCAGGGAGACCACGATTCCTTTCCTGGTCATCCCCATCAGCACTCCTGAAAGGAGGCCCGACTGCACGTCTCTGGAGCCAGTCGGGGATTGTATTTCTTTATACCCAGAAGCCTGGCATGATATCACTCAAGATAAGTGGGTATTAAAGATAATTACCAGAGGTTACCATATTCCCTTCTTTTCTCCACCTCCTCGGATCAGACGAATCCCAGATGTTCCACCCAATCACAGGGATTCAGCAACTCTAGAAATTCAAAAGTTGCTCGTAAAGAGAGTCCTCCAACCCGTCCCCACAGGCCATGTAGGATTAGAGGCTTATTCCAGATTCTTTTTGGTGCCAAAAAGAACAGGGGACTTAAGACCCATTTTGGATCTCAGCAAATTGAACGAATCTGTACAGAAGTCCAAGTTCCGAATGGTCACCTTACAGTCGATATTCCCGTTGTTAGGGAAAGACATTTGGATGTGCTCCATAGACCTCCAAGATGCATACTACCATATCAAGATGGACAAGGGCATCAAGGAGTCACTTATGCTTCTGGCTGGGGGCCAGTCATTATCAGTTTCACGTCCTGCCCTTTGGTCTCACCACAGCCCCCAGGGTGTTTACCAAATGCATGGCAGTGGTAACGGCTCAATTGAGACGTCAGGGATTCCAAGTGTTTTCCATACCTGGATGACTAGTTCCTGACTGCCACCACCAGGCATCTACTGTTACAGGCCAGGGACGCTACCATTTAAACTTGCTTGCAGTTAGGGATTACAGTAAATTGACAAAAATCTGCATTATTGCCCTCTCAGCATGTGAGTTTTATTGGTGCCGAAATAAACACCGTCTGAATGAGGGCTTACCTTCCTGTAGAAAGAATTCAGAACCTCGGGGAACAAGTTTTGAGCTTACTTCCTCTAAGGAAAGTGAAAGCAAAAATGGTGCTCAAGTTGTTAGGGATGATGGCCTCTACAGTAACATTAGTCCCATTAGCCAGACTGCACATGAGGGTTCTGCAATGGTCACTGCAGTATCTACCTCTTTCTCACCCCATCCTGATAACAGATTTGTGCAAACAAGATCTTCGCTGGTGGAACCAGACTAGCAATCTAAACACAGGCAGACCGTTTGTTCCCCCCCACCACCCCCCCGTTGCCACCTTGACCACGGATGCCTCCCAGATGGTTGAAGAAAACAGTAATCCTCATTGCCCCATTTTGGCCTTGACAAATCTGGTTCCCTTCCTCTGGCCTCATTTACAAAAGGGAACCCTGGATCCTGGAACCCACTGCTGACCTTCTGTCACACCCAACAGGAATGATTCATCCCAACGTTTCCAACCTCAAACCGATGGCTTGGTCTCTCCAATTCTATTGATAGCCAGACAGCCGATGCTATCTTCCCATAAGCTTTCCACTCAAAAGCTTTATAGGAGGAAATGAAAGAGGTTTGTAATCTAGGCTCAACAACATAATGTAGATCCCTTCACAGCACCTATTCACTTCGTTCTAGAATTTTTTTTTTCTCACCTTTTTGATAATGGGGCAGCTTGCCTCTACAATTAAAGTACAATTAGCAGCTATCTCTGATTTTCACATTGGGAAAGATAACTTGTCTCTGATTTCCCATGAACTTTACAAAGCCTTCTTAAAAAAGAACCTATTATTAAGGCCACCTCACATAGATCCCTCTCTAACATGGGACCTAAACTTGGTACTACATCTTATTGTTCAGGCCCCGTTTGAACCTGCAGTAACATGATATAACATTTTTGTCTTGGAAGACCATCTTCCTAGTGGCCATTACATCTGCGAAAAGAATACCAGAAATTCAGGCCTTTTCTTCCCAACCTCCATACTTGATTTTTCATAAAAACACAATTTCCTTGTGAACCAACTCCTCCTTTCTGCCTAAAGTTGTTTCACATACTAATATCAAACCATAAGTTTGCCTGTTTTCTTCCCTAACTTCAGCAACAAAGGCGAATACATACTACATTTGATGGATGTCCTTAGGCAATTACACTTTTATTTGCACAGGACAAATGATTTTAGGAAGGCAAGTCAATTGTTTATTTTCTTTGCATTCCCCAGGAAGGACCTACCAGTATCCAAAGTTACTCTAGCGAAATTACTCTCTGATTGCAGGCCCCAGGAAGGACCTACCAGTATCCAAAGTTACTCTAGCGAAATGAGACTCTGATTGCATTTCCTTCATCTACACCAAACAAGCTATAGATCTTCTCAAACCTGTTTGAGCTCACTTAACCAGGGCCATGGCCACTTCTGCAGTCTTTCAGGCTAATGCATCCATGGATGAAATTTGTGCAGTGACCACATGGGCTAATCACCATACTTTTATCATTCATTACAAATTAGATTTGGTCTCCAGAGGAAGAGCCTCCTTTGGTTTGATGACTCTGAGAAACATCCTTCCATGAGTCTGCCTGGGATAAAGTTAGCTGGGGACTCTGTCCCATATGTGAGGACGAAATGAAAAATTGACAATATCAGATAAAGAAGTTATGCACTCACCATAACGTTCCATCTATATTGTCGATTTTTCATTTCTCCTTGCATTCTCTCCCTCTAAGCCCCCTACCATTTGCTTATGGTAGACCAGGAAGCATAATTTTATTGCTTAATTTATTTCCTTCATACTCCAGAAATGGTATCTTTATGGGCTTTTTTCATGTAATTTTTTTTTCTCCATGTTCTCCTTTTGGAGATGGTCTTAGTAAACAAGATCTGAGGTAACAGGTAGAGGTGCATTATGCGTAAGGGGATGTGTCCAAGAGCTTTTTGGTTGCCACAAGCTTAATAACAAATGAGTAGGATCCGATGGATCGGTTTCAAACTCCTATGTGAGGTGAAATGAAAAATCGACAATACAGATGCAACATTATGGTGAGTACATAACTTCTTTTTTTACCATATCGCTCCTTCAGTCTGGGGTTCACTGTCAACTTCCAAAAGTCTGTCCTGACTCCCTGTCAAGATCATGTGTATCTGGGTTGCAGGAGTCAGACAGTGTTATTCTTGGCCTTTCTTCCACCTCCAAAAGTTCTGTCCTTGACAGCTTAATTTGTCTCTCTTTTAAGTGGGGTCACTCTGGTTCTCTCTTATTTGTGTGAGTTTCTCCAGTCTGGCTTGGCCTATTCTTCTGTAAAGGTCCATTTATCAGTTAGTTCTGCCTCTCTACCATTGAATCTGCATTTGGCTTCTCGCTTTGAAGTCAAACAGTTTCTTAAAGGTATCCTGCATCTTAGGCCCTCAAGGAAGTCTATTCTTCCTCCTTGGGACCTTAATTTTGTTTTAGAAAAATTGACCCAGACTGCTTTTGAGCCTGCAGGTTCAGCTTCTCTGCAACACAATACCTGGAAAGACTGTCTTATTGCTTGCTCTTACTTCTGCTGGAAGGGTTTCTGAGATTCAGGCCCTCATGGCCGTCCCCCCTTTTTGTTTTTTCACAAGGACAGGGTGTCCCTTCATACTAACCCTTTTATGCCCAGTGTTGTTAATGAGTTGTCTTTAAATCAGGCAGCACAACTCCCTTCCTTTTTCCCTTTTCCTCAATCTGCTAGTGAGAAGGTCCTCCATACCTGGGATTTGTACAGACAACTCGCGTATTATTTGGATAAAACTAAGGACATTCATAAGTCTGACCATTTTTCTTTTCATACCGGGACATTGGGTTGGGCTGTTTCTAAGCAAACCATCTCCTTCTGGATACCTAATTGCCATTTATTTTTGTTGTTATTTTCATGGCAAGTGTCTGTCCACTTCAGTGAGAGCTCACTCCACTAGGGCTGTTGCATTTTCTGGTGCTTTTTCAAAGGTGTGGGCATCAGTTCCATTCTTGAAGCTGCTACTTAGTCTTCAGTGCATACCTTGACTAAGCATTATAAATTGGATATGTTTTTTAGGGCCAGAGCCGATTTTGCTAGAGCCATTCTGCTTGAGTTCGTTGAGGGCCCCTTTCAGCCTTTCACCTCCCAATCTTTTTCTTGAACTTTTGTACTGTCACTAAGGTGAAGAATACTGTAACACTGATATAGAAAGACATAGTGCAGTTGTGTAAAATCTTACCATAACAGTAGATGTCCTTCTCTTCACTGTTGCAATATTCAGTTCGTCTCTCCATCCCCCTTTCTCTTATAAGTTTTGTTTTGGTTTCCCTCCTGGCTGAGGGTCTCCCTTTTCCATCTGCATTTTTTTCTCCTGGATGGGCATAGCCTCTTTTGTCCTTTGGAGACTGCTGTGTTCCGGAGCAATTCATTTTTGGGTTATGGTGTCCATACGTCATCTTTATGCCCTACATCCTGTACAAGGAGCATAACCCCGAAACCCTGTCAAACCCTTTAAGTGATCACTCCCCTGAAAAAGTCCTGAGATATACACCTCACTTCTCAAGGTTACATAAATTCATCACCTGTCGTTAATTAGCAAATTTCAACCCTGAAACTTTTAATGACCTTCTCTTCTTCTGGACACACTTAACCACACTCCCCTTAGATGAAGCTGTCCACCACTTTACCAATTTACCTTCAGAAATATCCTTAATTCACTTGCTCCTCTTCGTATAGTTAGAATCAGAACTAATACAGCCCCATATGATACCTGCATAATAATGAAAACTAGAGACAGGACATGGAAACTTTGGTTAAAAACGAAACTTCCTGCCCACTTGATAAAATATAAAGAACTTAGAAACCAGGCTAAAAAGCACATTCTCAAAGACAAGAAGGGCTACTACCTCCACCCCCCCCCAATTGCTCAAAAGTTTAACCCAGAAAAATTCTGGAACTCGTTAAATCAAATGCTGCACCCAGGTCACCTCTCTCCACCCAACCCATACCCAGATAACACACCTGTAGAAACTGCCACCATTTTTAACACCTACTTCATCAAATACATATCAAAGATGGTAAACCTTGTCCCCTCCTCCACTAGCTCAAATGACCACACTACATCACCCCCAACTCCAAATTCTAATACTGTCTCTCTTGAACCTGTTTCAGCCAACTATATTAAGTCTCTGCTCTCAAAACTCAAACCTTGTTCCTCTTCTGCTGACAATCTTCCCATCCTATTTTTACAGATAGCTGCTGAGTCCATTGCTATCCCTGTATCTATCCTAATAAACCGCTGCATCTCTGAATCTGAAGTCCCTACCATCTGGAAAGAATTCTACACTTTACCCATACATAAGGGAGGTAACTCAACCAAAATTTCCAACTTCAGACCTATCACCATACTCTCACCTCTCTCAAAAATATTAGAAAAATGCATTCACAAGAAGTCATGCAACGCTTACTTCAGGAAAATTTGCTTACTCTGACCCAGCATGGCTTTTGCCCACAGCATAGCACTACAACTGCCCTATTATCCTTCATCCATACCATCTCTCTGGCAAAAGACAACAAGAATCTTGTCTTTTCCTTGACCTCTCCAAAACCATTGATACTTGTCTCCCACTCTCTCCTTCTAACCAAACTGTCTAACCTCAGCTTCTCCACTGCTACTGTTGCATGGGTTTCCAGCTATCTCTGTGAGTGTAAGCAATCAATGAGATGACTCTCAGCTCTCTCTCCTTCTCTCCCTGTAAAAATGGGTGTCCCACAAGGATCCATCCTTGGTCCACTACTATTTAACATCTTCACTAATCTGCTCTATACCTCCTGCCCCCACTCTTCCCTCATACAATATGCAGATGACTCTACTGTCATCACCTTCTCTGATACTCCCCCTGATCTTATCTCTGCTACCCAAGAATCCTTTAACTCAGTTGAAGCCTGGCTTTCTTAACCCCCCCCCCCCAAAAAAAAACCTTCTCTTTCTTCCTAAAAACCTCAGCCACCTCAAAACCAATTTTTCCATACTCTCCCTAGATAACACCTCTATCACTTTTGAAAAAAACACAAAACGTTTAGGAATCATAATTGATGATCAACTTGTTTGGCTTGCATATAAACAACAGTATAGAAAAAAAAACATCAAAAAGTTGGGGTCCTCTATCGAAACAAAAGGTTCCTCACTAACAAAGCTAAAATTATGCTCTCTTTTATGCCTGCCTCCTACATAGCCTATTCTATAGCTCTCAAATTCTTACAAATCTAAACTCTACATTACTTGCCAAATTAGAGACAATTTACAACAAGATAGCTAGATTTTGTTGGACATCAATCCTATAAATCTCACCATTGTCTTTCCCTAAAACACCTAAATTGGCTTGAGTTTCCCCACCAGCTACTTCTTTCTCAACTCCTCATAGTGTACTTGATTCTTTACCAGAAATCTTACTGTCCCAGCCTATCTCCTCTCATCTCATATTACAACCCCACCCGACCACTACTCAGCTCTGACGAAGACCTGCTACAAATATACAAACCAAAGACAAAAATTGGTCAAAACCTCTACAGCTACCATCCTTCTATATCGTGGAACAAACTCCCACATGAAATCAGGTCCCTTAAAAATATTAATCTATTCAAAGCCGCAGCAAGAGAATATCTAAAATCTCAATGGTCCTGCCTCTGCACACAACCACCTTAACCCTAGACAGTCAAACTATGGCCCTTGCTATACCACTACTTTTAGGTCTGTTATATTATAAATGTCTCTAGCCTGGATATTTACTAATACTGTATAACACTTTAACAGCCAAAAATAAGATTGTGATACTTGATTATTTGCTTTAGGTTGACTATCTTCTGTAGTGAATTATTGAACATTGTATTTGCCTGATTGTCATCTGTGTCAACTATTCTCTGTAAATCCTATTTTATTTAGTCATTTGTCTTTCAAATATAAACCTAATGTATATAATACATTGTAATATTGTGGAGCTTTTCTCAAGCTACTCAGCTCAGTTGGAAAATCCCGGTCAACGAGTGTAAAATAAATAAATATGTGTGATGTATGGCGCATACACGATATAAAGGCTTTGGTATATTGGCTGGATGTTGGGCTATCCTTGGCAGGAAATCCCTAAGGTGAAGAATACTGCAACAGGGAAGAGAAGGACATCTGCTGTTACGGTAAGATTTTATACAACTCTACTTTCTTTGTCCAGCTGTGAGATGAATTTACTATTTTAGAACTAGGAGGGACACTTGCCTTAACTGGAAGTTTTGTGAAAGACCTTTGAGGTGTCTGTATATCATATGACAAGCATTCATGAAGGCTTAACACTTTTGGAATTCATCTGGTGAAGAACACCAAAAGTTATTGCAATATTTCTTCTTTCCTTAGAAAATAGCAAGGTTGTTTTGTAAAATTCAGAGTGGTTTTCTTGCTCACCCATTTTTTTTCTCAGTGTCATCTAAAATGTTTCTGTGTTGTCTGTATGAGAAATTTTTTTGGTCATGGTTTTTAGAAGTTCAGTCTGTTTGTTGCCCTTCTCTTGTGTATAGTGTTCCTTTGTATCCATATTTTTTGTTTTTAAGGACAATTCTTGAACTGATGCCAGTCAGATGAATGTGAAAGATTCTACACTTGCTGGAAATAAATGGGAAAATTCCCTTAGTGTTCTGGCCAAATTTCCCCTTGTAATGTAAATATCACATTGGGTCTCACTTGAAGAGAGTCTACCAGCATATCTTTCAACTGCCCATATTTTCACAAAATGTCCAGATTTTTGGATCATGTTTTTAGTCTGTTCCTCATAAAATTTGTGGTTTTTTGACCGCTGGGATGATATGAGGATTGTAATGGCATACGTTTGAGTTTTAGACTTCGTATCATACACAAAACGTATGATGTGAAAGTGTTAAATCTCTCCGTTCTTTCACACTGGTTCGGAGCCGATCCTCGGCTCCGAGTCGGCCACATCACAAAGCTCTGCATCTTAGAGAAGCTCGAGACCAGACTATATCCCATGATCCTCCCTGCTATCCCTCAGATCTAGTTTGCCGCTGCAACAGATCGGTCGAGGAGAGCTTGGGCCAGAGAGAGAATTTATATTTATCATCCAGATAAGAGTTTTTCTTGTCTAAATTTATCTTTATCCTTTCAGATAGCGTAGTATATAGTGTGTGTGTGTTTTGAAAGTTATTCCCTGTGAAATATATATATATAGATTTTTATATATATCTTGGGCTGTGGCCTACTTGTTCCTGTCAGGGCTCTGACAGTGTTCTTTCTACTAGTAGTTAGTTGGTATAGTGTGTGTATTTAGTGTTACTGTTAATATTTAACCCTTTATTAACCCTTTTAGATAGATAGATAGATAACTTTTCAATTGTTTTCTATAATATTGTTATAGTGACTATTATAAGATTGTTGACTTGGATTTGTGTTTACCATGTCAGAGAAAGTCAAATCCGGATTTAAAAGATGTCAGTGTGGACAAAAAATGTCCATCACTGACAATCACGCTTCTTGCGTCTACTGCCTTGGCCCTCTCCACTTGTAGGAGGACTGCTCCATCTGTCATTCCTTTAGTGGGAGGGTCATGACAGAGAGGCGCAGGAAGCTGATTGACAGGGGCTTACTTAAGCCTGACTTCCAGGAGGTCTTGGAGAAGGCCGACCAGCTTCTAAGTCTTCGAAGAGGTCGAAGGTGTCGGAGCCCATGTCATCGGCTCCGAGTGCTTCTTCCAGGATTCGTTCGCCGGTTCCACAGACCTCGGGGCCGAGCATAAAACGTTTACCTTTGATTGAGCCCCAGGTCTTGGAACCGGTGTCGGAACTACCTCCACTGTCGATTCTTTGATCGGTGCCGTCTTCAGCCCCTTCGACCCGATCTTCCAGACCATTATCTGATACCAACATGGATTGTGTTGTACAGAAACTAATGGAAAACACAGCTCTGTCCAAGCTGATTGCGGTTTCGTCCCAATTGGTGTCGAAACTGGAAGGCCTCCCTGTGTCTCCAACAGATCCTATTTCAAGACTCATTCAGTCTTCGGAGCTGGGAGAAGATGAACCGATGATAGTGGAGCCCTCGGTGCCGAAATTGTCCATTGTGCGATCGGCACCATTGACCTCGACTCCTTTGGAGCCCATCGGAGAGTCGCGGAGCTGACGATCTCTCTTGGTTCCGGGACCGAGAGTCGTACCGAATTTTCAGTTCCGACTCTCCCTCTCGGGGCCTCGGCGCAGATAGGTTCGACTCCGTCCTCGGTGTCAGAGCCCACAGTTCTGGTGTCTAGGAGGCTTCCGCGTTCTTCGGAACTGGAGGAGTCCTTGGCCCGGGGCTCGGGGGCTTTCGCTCTTATGAGGAAGGTATTGTCTGAACAGACAACTACTTCATCTGAGGCGTCTTCTCCTTCTCCCAAAGGGCCGCTTTCTGTCTCTGCTCCCGCGATCCACTCCAAGCGTAGAGTCCCATTGCCTCAGCCAGCCCCAGAGGGTATTCCCTGTTCCTCGGAGGCTTCACCAGAAGCCCCCTCTGATGAAGCTCCGAGGAAAAGATTGTGCAAGAGGAGGCACATTGATTCCCCACAGGAATCTCTAATGTCTGACACCGATTTGGGTGAGACAGAGGGGACCCATGATCCCCCTCTGAGGATGTATCATTTGCAGACTTCCTGGAGATCTTGGGACAGAGGGGTGATTGGCAGTCCCTGGCCCCCACTGTGGATGAGTCGGTGTTGCTGAAGGCTTTTGGGGCTCAACCTTCTACCTCCTGGGTGACTCCGCCCTTCGATGAATTGATGGACTTAATTGCTCGAAGGGCGTGGGAAGCACCAGACAGTGGAACCGGTACCTCGTAGGCCGAACAAGTTTGTCACTGCCCCCCAAGATAAGGCTTACCTTACTAAGGGAGTTCCGGTCGATGCTATGGTGGTAGCAGCAGCCACGAAAAAGGAAATGTCTGAGTCTTCTTCTTCTGTTCATCCTCCTAATAAGGATTCTAGGACTATGGACAGATATGGGAAGCACGTTTTCAGTTCAGCGACGTTTTCCATGCGTTTGCTAAACTACTTGACACATTTTACACGACTTCAGAGGGATCTCATTAAGGAACTGGGAGATACCCTCCAGGGTAACTGTCTCGGATAAGGTGACAGCACAACTTAACACCCTTACTTTAGTAGCAAACTCATCCATGAGGCTTATCTTGTATGTGGCCGAAGGATCGAGTAGAGCTGCAGCTTCAGCGATTGCTCTCCGTAGGCAATCCTGGATGCAGCTGTGCTCCTTTGCGGAAGCCTTCAAGTCTTCCTTTACTAATGCCCCCTTTGATGGCGCTACTCTCTTTGGACCCAAAGTAAAGGAGACTCTAACTCAGTGTGAGCAAGAAGGGAAGACCCTGTCTGCTGTTGGGGTCCGTTTTTCCGCTCCAACTAGACCGTACCCCAAAGGGCAAAGGGGCGGAAAAATGTGGTTCCGTAAGACCTGGGGATCTTTCCAAGCTACACAGGGTGATGCCCCCTCCAGAGGCAGTGGGGGGGGAGAAATGGAAGACGCCGCTCCGGCGGCAGAGGGGGTCCGCAAAATCAGGGCGACAGGGATACCGTCCTTGGGAAGCCCTTCCAGCACTCTTGAATGGAGGCCCGACTGTCCTGCTCTGGAGGCAGTCGGGGGTTGCTTGCCTTTATACCCACAGGACTAGCTAAATCTTACCTCGGATACTTGGGTAAAAAGCATAGTTACCAGAGGATACACAATTCCCTTTACGTGTACCTCACCCCAACAAAAGAGATTTCCAGATGTGCCACCCCATCTGCGAGATCCAGCAGCCGTAGAAATTACAAAGTTGCTCATAAAAAGAGTCATCCAGCCAGTCCCGGCAGACCAAAGAGGATCCAGAACTTACTCAAGGTTCTTTTTAGTTCCAAAAAAGGCAGGGGACTGGAGACCGATCTTGGATCTCAGCCAGCTCAACACCTTCGTGAGGAAGGAAAAGTTCTGGATGGTCACACTACAGTCAATCCTTCCCTTCTTACAGAAGGACGATTGGATGTGCTCTATAGATCTCGAGGACGCGTACTACCATATCAAAATGGCCAGGCCGTCCAGAGATTACCTGCGCTTCCGGCTGGGAGCCAGTCATTTTCAGTTTCGAGCGCTGCCCTTTGGTCTCACCTCAGCCCCCAGGGTGTTCACCAAATGCATGGTAGTAGTGGCATCTCACTTGAGACGGCAAGGATTCCGGGTGTTTCCATATCTAGACGACTGGCTCCTTACCGCCACCACGAGCATCGTCTTGTACAGGCCAGGGACTACACAGTCGACCTTTGTTCCCATTTAGGGATCTCAATCAATTTTGAAAAATCTGCCTTATCGCCCTCACAACATATCTCATTTATCGGGGCAGATTTGGATACAAGGTTAACTCTGATATAGCTTCCTCTAGTAAGAGCCTCAGCCCTCAGAGAACAGGTTACGCTTCTTCTTCAGAACAGGAAAGCCCTGGCCACGCTAGTGTTGAAGGTTCTAGGCATGATGGCGGCTTCTCTAATTGCAGTTCCTATGGGCAGAATGCACATGAGGGTCCTCCAATGGCTGCTGTTCGCGCAATGGTCGTTCCAGCAACTACCCTTATCGCACAAAATATTGATAACAGACGCTTGCAAATGGGATCTTCTATGGTGGCTGGACAGTCAGGATCTCACTATGGGTCGCCCATTTGTCCTACCCAACCCTACAGCCACAATAACCACGGACGCTTCTCTGATAGGGTGGGGGGGGAATTTTCAGGGAAGAACAGTCCAAGGGGAATGGTCCAATCTGGAGTACAACCTGCACATCAATGTTCCGGAGTTGAGAGCGGTGTTTCTAGCGTTGCAACACTTCCACGCATTCTTACCTCTGGGAACAATAGCAGTTCAGACGGACAACATGTCTGTGGTCTGGTACATAAACAAACAAGGGGGAACCAGGTCTTGCCCCTTATGCAGAGAGGCCCTGAGAATTTGGCGATGGGCAGAGTCCACTGATCGCTTTCTAGTGGCAACGCACGTCCCGGGGTCATCCAACGTCATTGCAGACAGGTTGAGCAGAGCCATCCTGTTACCTCACGAGTGGTCCCTCAAACCGCAGGTGGCGGAAAAGATTTTCCGCAGATGGGGCCAGCCTTGCTGCAATCTGTTTGCATCCCTGTTGAACGCCAAATGCAGAAGCTACTTTGCCCTGCTTCCCCCTCTGGGGGGTGTCCCCAGGGACGCACTGGTGCACGATTGGCGCCCGGGTCTCCTATATGCATTTCCTCCTGCCCCGTTGATACCCAAATTTCTATAGAAAGCCTGGAATCTGGAAAGGACGATAATCCTCATAGCACCATTCTGGCCTCAGCAGATATGGTTCCCTTTTCTTCGAGCCCATCAGATGGAGGAACCTTGGATTCTGGACCCAGAGCCAGATCTATTGACTCATTCGTCGGGAGTTCCTCACCCATCCCTTCAATCCCTCAAACTGACAGCTTGGCTGCTCCGCTTCCCTATTTAGCCAGTTCAGATATTTTCTCTCCTGCAGTACAACACATTCTGGTTGCCTCTCATAAAGCCTCCACCAGAAAGCTTTACAGGAGCAAATGGAAACGTTTTGTTTGCTGGGCGTCAGGTCAACATATAGACCCCTTGGTAGCCCCACTACACAAAGTTTTGGAATTTTTATCCTTACTGTTTCACGAGGGAGCCTCTACTTCCACTATAAGAGTACAGCTGGTGGCCATATCTAACTTCCATGTTGGTGAAGGAGGCTCTTCTATTATGTCTCACAGGCTTTGCAAGGCCTTTATGAAGGGAACTTTCCATCTTCGTCCACCCATCCGGGAGCCAATTTTCCCATGGAATTTGAACTTGTTGTTGTCACAACTCATGTTACCACCCTTCGAACCAGCTTCATCCTGTCTCCTAAAGTTCTTGTCGTGGAAGACACTATTTCTTATTGCTGTCACTTCAGCTCAAGGAATCTCAGAGCTGCAAGCATTATCAGTCAGGCCACCCCACCCGGACAGAGTTTCCTTGCGCACAAACCCGTCATTCCTCCCCATGGTGTGTTCTGTGTTAAATATTAACCAATCCATACAACTTCCTACGTTTTTCAAGAACCATTCTAACAAATTGGAATATATGCTGCACAAATTGGATGTACATAGGCAACTGAGATTTTACCTAGACAGGACTAAAGATCACAGGAAATCAGATCAGCTGCTCATTTCATTTGCAGACAACAGGAAGGAATGTACCTTGTCTAAATGGCTTTCCGATTGTATAGACTTTGTGTATTCTGTTTCGAATCAGCCACTGCCTTTCAAGCCTAAGGCTCATTCTACTAGGGCAGTTTCTACTTCCTTAGCTCATGCAGCTCGCTTAACATTGGATACGATTTGTGCAGCAGCAACACCTCATACCTTTATCACTCATTACAAGGTGGACAGCGCCTCTAAGGACAGGACATCCTTCGATTCCACTGTGCTCAGGAATGTTCTCCAATGAGTCACCCAGGGTAACAGAGCTAGGGATGCTACCCGTGTGTAAAAACAAATGGCGAGATTGAACACTTTCACATAAAGAAGTTATGTACTTACCATAACGTTCCATGTGAAGTGTTCATCTCGCCTTTGTTCTTACATCCCCTCCCTCCTCCCCCCTCCACGTTATGGAAGAACTGGTAAGACTAGAGTCTGGTTGGGATCCTTTTCTTCTTCCGGGTTAATTGATCCGTGTCCTCCGTAGGATGTGGTACACCACCCATATGACATTGTGTTATAGTTCTATGGTGTTCATTGCTAGATGTGTGAGTGTGAATGTCTTGCAACATTTGATAGCGGACGGTCTGGTTTCTTGCAAACTAGATCTGAGGGATAGCAGGGAGGATCATGGGATATAGTCTGGTCTCAAGCTTCTCTAAGATGCAGAGCTTTGTGATGCGGCCGACTTGGAGCCGAGGATCGGCTTCGAACCTGTGTGTAAGAACAAAGGTGAGATGAACACTTCACATGGAACATTATGGTAAGTACATAACTTCTTTTTAAAACAAATTCTGTTATTCTAGCAACTTTCTAATTTTATAATAGCAATATTTAAAATATGCCCCTATTTTTTGACCTTTGTCCCTCCATTTTGTAGGGCTTTGTCCAGATTTCTTGCACTAAGAGGTTGAGAAGTATGTCTACCAGACTAGTGAGACTAACCCAGTCAACAAAGGATTAAATAAATAATCTTCTGTAAATCCTTCTTTGTGGAGATAACTTGCCCAGTAGTTTTGGATACTGACATCTTTCAACAGGTCTGATGATATATATTCCGACAGGACTTTAATTATTAATTTTTAACTAATATAATTGATAAAAGCAATGTATTTCAGCTTCTCCTGTTAAAGGTTGCCACAGCAGATCACCGGTCTGGCAGATTGGCAGTGGAATTGTTTACAGTGTCGAGTTAACAGCCCAGCCTTCACAGAAGACACACACGCACCTACTGCATGTTTGTAAAACTCGACCTCAGGGGGGGGACATGCAGACTCCACACAGAAGGCGCACCAGCCGAGAATCGAACCAGAGAACCTCTTGCTGTGGACGACAATGCTAACTGCTGCACCACCACGGTTGACAGCTGTTACTGATCCTGAGTCAAAATACATGTTATGATTTCTGACAGTGGTTCCCAATTTGTAAGTTAGTTATCTCACAACTTTAGTTATCTCACAACTTTGCTGAAGCATTGGAGTTCAGACATACAACTAGACCAAAATATCAAGTTTAATAGACAAGTGGAGAGAGTTATACGGACATTAAAAACATTAGGATAAAGTATGCTATTGGTTCAGTGCAGCCTTTTAGGTTATCACCTTCACAGCAGTTAATGGCGAGAAGGCTGAAGACAAAGCTGTTCAGTGTTACTGCAGCCAAGATTTACTATTACAGAAAAAACAGCGTCATCTTTACTTTATTTTTAGGAGAAATAGAACATTTAAAATGACAAACAATACTAAAAATATGTTGTGAAACCAGCACATGTTCCTAGATCTTAGCATCCTCGAAACCAAAAAAAAAAAAAAAACACACTTGGTGAAATACATTGGAAAGTATTTATAGGCAGTAGGATTGGCTTCATTCCAAAATTGTGAAGTATCTGTGACACTGAATGTGACTGTGCAATTCCAAGAGATGATACAAACACCTGAAAGAGCAGCTTTCCCTGACTTGCAAGATTATTCTTACTTTGACATTGTATGTGCTTGTAGCTCTTACAACCCTTATGATTATGACGTAGTATGTGATGTGACAGTTCCCATCAGACATAATTTTAAACTACCAGATATAAAGTCTTACAAAGGCACCTAAAATATAACAAGACTGTACTATTTAAGATAACAACACTGTACTATTTGTTTAAAAAAATACTATTTGTTATGACAGCATGGTGCATAACAAATGCTTGAATGTTATGTAGCTTTATACAAAATACTTGTATGTTTCAATGTGTATCCATATGCCACCCCTAGGGTAGTATAGTGTAGTATAGTTATTCTTCATTCATTGCACGTTGCCTGTAAAATAAACTTAAGGAAAGGCCAGCATACTTGCTGGATATCACTTGGTCCTTCTTTTTTTCAGCACTTGCGGTCATGATAGTAAACAGTATGAGCCAATCAAGACTGGCTCCCGTGTATCTTTGTTTCGCTCTCTGTTATGAGATGTCTAGGTGTCATGAAGGAACCCAGATATTGCGATCAGTTTGTCATTTATCAGACTTTTGGTAAAACACACTGGGAAATATGTAACCATTTAGTTGTTTAGCACGGCATTAGGTGCCATTCTGTCAAGGCAGAAGTGAAATGGGGACAGCAGAAGCAGATGATAGTTGAGAAAAATAACTGAAAAACCTAATAATTTTGAGGGAGAATGGGAGTGGAGAAGAGGAAGGACAAGATGGATTTTTTTTCATTGTTAATGTTGAGGAATTGTTAGTCAATTTACTTTATGCAAATAAATGTCATTGGTACACTTAAATTCATTCAGATGCCAGGACAAAAATGCAGTGTGTAATGGTAGGCCTTCTTGAAGTAGGTATCTGTCAGGGACCAGTCCATAACAAAAATATTCTGGTGTATTTTCGGCACCTTATTTATATTTAGCCAGCTAGTACAAGGAGAGTGCACTTGCTTCTGGCAGCCAAAGTTCACCCACTGTGTCTTGGCATCAGTGGATTTTGCGTCCAGCAGATAGTTGGTTTGGAAGGGGTCCAAGTGAGAGGTTGAAGGTTATCTCTGTACTCAGAGAGGGGTGGGAGTTGCAAGTAGACTCTCACAATGTACATACAGAGTTCATGTGCAGGACTCTATGGAAGTGTATAGGATGTTATATATAGTCCAAGTTACATGTTCATGCACAGGCAGAAAAAACACTGGTCTGCTAACTTTATGATGGGCTTACTTACCTCTACCCAGCTCACAGATGTATATAAGCCATTCAGAGAGGGTATCTGCTACCTCCAGAAGTGGGACCCACCTGCCTCTCAACCTCTTAGCACAAGAAGTCTGGACAAAGCCAAAAATCATGTGGGGGAAAAGGTCCAAGTGTATGAACTATTTTTAAATATTGCTCTTATAAACTTAGAAAGTTAATAGGATAACAGCTTTTGCAATACCATGTACTTTCTGAAGAGATTGAAGTCTCAAACTTAAACTTCTGTCACTATTTAGTGACTTTAACCTTAAGGATTTCTTAGAAAACCTCAAGTTGTTTGAGGAACAGACCAAATATTTGAAGCACAAATCTGGGTAGTTGAGTGGTATGCACCCAATGATGAGACCAAATTAATTTCTGTAGCTCATTCAGAGAAAGACTGAGTCATTGGGACCGTCAATAGTGACTGCAGATAAGCAAGAAAAGTGGGCAAATGTATGCATTTCTTGCATACTGTGTACACAAGAATAATAGTATACATGACGTTTTAAACTATTTTTGTGCCGTTGGACTGGAATGCCAGTTTAGAAATTACACTATAAAGAAAGTGATAAGTAGGTAGCGTGAAAGAATTAGAGAATGATCGTGGAAATAATATGTTGTTAGTTCTTTCCACTAGGGGGTACTGTTGTGTAATAAATAAGAAAATACAATTCAAAATCCATATTTGCTGCAAATTAGAATCCCATAAATTACATAGTTTTACATCTATTTTCCTTGAGCGAAACACTAAAAAATTTTCAGAAATCTACACTTCTGCTGATATTTGTCAGGATCAAGCAGTAGCTAAAAATTTTACTGGTTTAGGCTTTTACCAGTAAAGAAAAATGATTGTCATAATGTTTTTTTTTTTTTTTTTTGATTATTTTGACAAACCTGTTGACAAGATTCTGAGAGAGATACACCATCTTCCCCTTCCCCCCATACTTATTTGCTGCTGCTTGGTAAAAAAACAGATGTACATTATAGGGATCACTAATGCAGGAAATTGTGAGTATGGTTGGGAAGTAAAAACAGATGTACATTATAGGGATCACTAATGCAGGAAATTGTGAGTATGGTTGAGAAGTAGCTGAAGGTAGACAGCAAACACACTTTCAGCATGATATTTAGCCAGTCTGATGCCCCTTAAGGGCATATAGCTGCTGTCTCATGCAATATGGCTATAAAAGAGAGCACAGCAGCCGCATCATTTTATTTTATTTATGTCTGTGTCTGAAGACAGTGGTTGCTTGTGTTTTCCTCTGAATATTTATTTCCTAACATTGCTTCTTATGCACCATTAATTTTAGCCTCTAAGAATTTCATTCTTGAAGGTGAGATTTTTGTCTGAGTTTTGTTTATATTTTGCAAGAGAAGTGAGCAAGTGCACAAAATGGTTGACAGTTCCTCAAAAAAATTAATTTAAAAGATACGTATAATATTGATTCTAATCACAATAAAATAATTGTTGGAGATCTTCTGTAGACCATAGAACATTCCTGTATATTTATTTCTGTCCTTCTGCTTAAGTTTGTAACTGCCTGACAAAATCTAGGGAAAACAAAATGTTTACAAAAGGAAACAAAAAATAGAAAATCTGCTAAAATTAAGAATGTTAAGATTTATAAAGCTATTAGACCATATGTATGTGCGCCCTTTTTGGTCGAGGGGCCACTTAACCATACATAAGTTCATACACTAATGGCCCTGGAGCCTTTACAAGCCTAGCCCATAGGATTACCCAGGCACCGTGCCACCAGACCTTAGTTCCCAGTGCCTCTGTTGAGTAAAGCCACTGGAGTGATCCCTGGGGTGAATTTTCTATTTCCCATCCACTCATCAAGATTTCTCTTGAAGAGGGCCAGTGAGGTGCTCTGCCTGACATTTATGGGAAGTCTATTCCATAGCATGGGCTAGTCTCTGGGTTATGAACCTGTCCCTCCAGCATGTTCTATTGATTGTGGTAATGAGGTTGAGGTCTCTGGAGCATGTGGTGTGGAGGGATTGGGATTTCCTTAGATGTAGCATTTCTAACAGAACTGGGTCAGACAGTCAAGCAGAAATTGCCTCTAAGCAGGCGATATGAGACAGAGAATAGTTGGAGTTTTTTGAGTCTGTCCATATAGGACAAATGTTTAAGGCCTAGGTACGTTTGTGGCTTCTCCAGTTGTTGCAGATGTTTAGTGAGGTACATGCCAAATGCGGCATTGTACTCTGATTGGGCTAATGAGGAAAGAGTAGAGGGAGACAATGACCTCTTTCTTCCTGGATGCAAAACTCTTAGTAATGAGGTGTGCCACATAGAAGAACTTTCTGACTACAGTGGCAGTGTGGTGGTCAAAAGAGGTTGCTGTCAGACTGTGTTCCCAGATCTCTTATAACGCCTTCTGTATTCAGTGGACTACCATCGATGTGGTAATTCATGGGAACTGGGTTTTTCCCAAAAGGGAGGACAGCACATTTTTTGGCTTTGAGCTTAAGGCCATGGTTCTGACCAGTCATTGGTCTCAGTGAGGCTTTTCTGTAGGATGTCAACGTCACTTGGGGAGTTAATAATAGCTCCCAACCTGCAACCGTCTGTGAACTTTGTCCACCAGAGTCCCTTCATGTTGGCCGGGACTTAAGAGAAGTAGATACCAAACGGGAGAGCACCCAGGACCGAACCCTGTGGGACTCCATTTGTGACTGGTCGGCAGTCTCACTTGGAGTCAGCTACTTTCACATGTGGGTTCTACCTGTGAGCCAGTTTGCAACCCACCTAGTGATATAGGGGTTGATGTCTAGCTTAGTGAGATTTTCTATGATTCCTGAGTGGGGAATGGTATCAAAGGCCTTGCCCAGATCAAGGTAGGCTGTATGAACCACCTGGCCTTCATCCACAGCTCTGGTGACTGACTCAAAGAATTTGACCAAGTTGAGCAGGCATGATCTACCCTTCACAAAACCAAACTGTGTGGGATCCAGAGTTTGAAGATTCCCTATATCCTTGTTTATTAGGTCCATGATGATGCATTCCATAGCTTTGCATATCAGACTTGTCAGGCTATTGGGGGAGATAGTTCTCAGGGTCTGTAGTCGCTCCTCCTTTGTGGAGAGGGATGACTAGCAGTGCACCATTTAGTAGGGACAAAGCCTGAGGTGAGGCTGTGATTGAACAGGACACAGGTGAGGTGCCAGTTCACTCTGTAGTTTATGTAGAACACAGCCAGGGATATTATTAGGTCCCATAGAAGCTGTATTCTTAGCCTTGGACAGTGTTGTTTTAACCTGTGCAGCAGTAATACTGGGTGCCTAGCAATCTACTGGTATTGTGACTTGTCCTTCGGGGGGGAGATGACATTGGCACTGAATCTGTCGGCCAGTATATTGGCAATATCTGTAGAACTAAAGAACCACCACAGCAGATTACAGCTCCAAATTGAAACAATTTTATTTGGTTTAGCGCTTTCTTCTCCTGATAGAGACTTCCTCAGAACAAACCTACAATCATAACCCAACCCTTAAGTACCCAAGATCAAATAATCGATTAAGTTAATTAAATCACATGACTCACTGAATAAGCATAAAATGTTAAAAAAATTTAAAAAAAATGAGTTAAAAGCTAGTTGTGTAGACTTGGTTGTATCTGGTTCACAGTGTTATGAAGATGTGTTTAACGTGACACCAATTGAAGGGCTTCGAACTATATTAAATGACGACCTGGTTAACATTGAAGACAATTTGGTGTTGCTATTAATTTGTTTGATTTAGACAATCAACATGATGCTGATAATGTTGTAGTAAATGTTATTGACAATGTCAGGACTAAATTTGAAAATTTTAACAATGGGGAATTTGAGAATCTTGTTTTTGATTTCAATATAGATCCTAATGTGATCCAATTTGTTTTAATGTTGTTGACTCTACTACCCCTTGTTTGAAGTTTGGCCTTGAGGGTGAGGACCCTGGGCAAGAGTGTACTATTAGTTTGATGACAGACAATGACCCAAATGTGTTTTTTAGCAATTTTTGCACTATAGTTAGTAATAGTGCTTACGATTTTAACATATTTAATTATTCCTCTAAGGAAGTGGGAATCAAACATGCAGACCTATTGGCAAAAGGGTTCACTTTTGTCCCCGCGAGAAGGAGAAATATTGTTGATGCCCTAATAGATTTAAAATGTTTTACTTGGAAATTATACCTCAAGGTATGGTTTAATGATGACAGTGGTTCTGGAGAAGGTGGAGAAGTTAGGTTAACAAGACCAAGTGCCTTTAATCCCCCACTGAACAACGCGGTACGCATGTATGAAAGGTTATGTGAGAAAAACCTGAGACAATATTTTAATTATCCTGTTTGCTAATGACAGTAATCTAACTGTTAATGAATGTAATATACTAGGTGAGTTTGTTAATGACAAAACAATACGGATTATGAAACCCGACAGGGGAAGTGGGGTGGTTTAATGAATAGACATGAATATTCAGACAAAATTAATTTATTACTTATGGACTAGATGTATGAAGAGAGTTCCCTTAACGAGATCCTTATAGCTTACAGAAAGATTGATTTGGCTCTTGATGACATGTTATTTCAAGGCCAAATTAGTCTTAGTCTGAGTGAATATGAATTTATGAAGAATAACCACCCCATGATACCTAATATTTTCGGAATACCGAAAATTCATAAGGGTCTGGAAAATTTAAAATTTCGCCCTACTGTTGATGGACACAGATCAAAGACCTGTTTTATTAGTAAGACTGTAGATCATCTTTTGCAAAAGGTCTTGGAAAAATTTAGTTACATTAAAGAGATTCATGGCATTTTCTTGAGAAATTAGATTGTCTCACTTTACCTCCTGGAATGATTATGGGTACTTTAGATGTAGTTAATTTATTTGGCATTATACCTCACAATGAGGGCCTTCAGTGGCAAGAAAGGCAGTTAGTAAAAGCTCAAATGTATGATCATGATCCATTAATAAAACTACTGCCCTTATGGAGATGGTTTTAAACAATAATTTTTATTCACTTTGAGGATCAGTATTTTAAACAGTTGACTGGGGTTGCAATGGGGGCCTCTTGTGCCCCCATTTTAGCCAATTTTGTCATGTGTTTCTGGGAGCAGGAATTCATTATGAATAGTGTATATTGGCCCCACATTTTGCACTACACTAGATATCCTGATGAGTTGTTTCTGGTGTGGAAGGGTACTGAGGAACAACTAAAGGGTTTTCTCACCTATACTAACAACACTGTGGAATTTTTGTGGTTCACCTATCATTATAATCAAGAGAATATTTCCTACTTGGACGTAAAGTTGGCTTGGAACAGTGATAAAGAAAAATTGTGCTCCAACATTTACAGAAAGCCTACCTTTTCCAATTCTTATTTGGAATTTAGTAGTTGGCATCCCTTACATCAGAAAAAGTCTATTGTTAAAGGCCAACTAGTCAGGGTGACCAGAATGGTCAGTCTGGACTGTCATTTTTTAGATGAGGTGGAATTCATTATTGATATGTTTACAAAGAGGGGATACCCCGAGGTATTTTTAGACAAAATTAGTAAGGAAGTAGTAGAAAAGCGTAATACAGGTATTTACAGGCCTATTTTGAAGGGATTAACAAGGGTTAGTTTAGAACCTGGTCCTAATGTGAAAACAGGAAAAAAGGTAGGGTATGGCCTGAGTTTTATCACTACTTTCAACTTAAATTAGGGAAAGATTGTTGATGCTATTGCCAATAATTGGAATATTTTGAGTTTTGATAACGTGGAGCTTAAAATGGGCAAGGCACCCCCAAAGATTGTTTTTAGAAAAGACCGGTGTTTTAAAAATCTTTTTGAGTTGGGTGAAGAGGTATCTGTTGGATGTTCCAACACTATTGGTAATTTTAAATGTGAGAGATGCAATTTTTGCAGCCACATTTTAGAGACTAATGATATTTTTAAACTTAACGGCAGGAAAATTGGTATTAAAGGGCATTTTAATTGTAATAGCCAAAATATAGTATATTTGGCTAAGTGTCAGATGTGCCCTGTATTTTATATTGGAAAAACATCTAGAACCTTCAAAACCTGAGTTGATGAACACTTGTATGACATTAGAAAGGGTAAAATTACCAACGCCCTGGCCAGGCATATTAAGGAGCACAATAACCACTGTTTCGAGTTCATAGTAGTTGACCATGTAGTCAAAGACCCGCAGGGGAAAATTATCGATTTGCACCTGGACATTTCTGAATTAAGGTGGCAGCTTAGATTGGATGCTACACATTTTCCAGGTATAAATGTTGTTGTTGTCTTTCGGCTTTTCCCGGTTAGGGGTCGCCACAGTGGAACTCCGGTCCACTAATGATTGGCAGTAGATTTTCACGAACGGAAAGGTGCCAGCTCGACGTTCAGCCTTCAACAAAGGCACACCCATTTACAGATGTCTTTCGAACGTCCACCCAACCGTGGGGAGGACATGCAGACTCCACACAGAAGGCACTCCCTGCACTCCAGCCGAGAATCGAATGGGAGAACCTCTTGCTGTGAGGCAACAATGCTACCGCTGCACCACCGCGGAAGTCCAGGCTATTAATATTGCTTGCATCTTAAAATTAAGACATCTTGTAGGGTAACTGCTCTTTTTTAACTAGAACGTCTTAATTTAATTTGCTATTGTTGATAATGTGAGTGTATATATTTTATAACTTACACTATTTTTTAAATTTTTTTAACATTTTATGCTTATTCTGTGAGTCATGTGATTTAATTAACTTAATTGATTATTTGATCTTGGGTATTTAAGGGTTGGGTTATGACTGTATGTTTGTTCTGAGGAAGTCTCCATCAGGAGAAGAAAGTGCTAAACCAAATAAAATTGTTTCATTCTGGAGCTGTAATCTGCTGTGGTGGTTCTTTATTCTACAGTTCATTTCCTTTATTGGTTGATATTGGCAATATCTGTTGGCTCGGTATAGGAGGTACCATTGTGCAGTAGCTTAGAGCAAATCTGTGTATTGCTGTGGAGATTCTTTACATAACTATAGCAGGCCTTGTGGTTGTCTTTAATATCTGCTGCAATTCTGTTTTCATAGCTAGCTTTAGAGGATTTGATGAGGGATCTCAACTTTATGTTGAGACTGATAAGGGAGTTTTTCCAGTCTTGGGGCTTCACATTATACCGCATCAGTTTCCTCCTCCTTTTGTAGAGTTTGTTTCTGGCAGGGGACCACCAGATTGGCTTTCTTTTTTTGGAGGAGAGCGTCTTGGTTCTGTTGGGTATGGCGATATCCATGCATTTGTGTACGTGTTTGTACAGTGCATTGGTGTGTGATTCAGTGGTCATACAGCTATTCTCCATTTGCATGGGTGCCATGAAGTTAGCCACCTCTGTTTTTAGGAGCCCAAAGTTAGCTTTGGGGGAGTTTTTTATGGTGGTTACCTTTGCGGGCAAGAGTGAGGGGGTGGGAGGGATGTAGATTTCCAAGGTGACAAGTTTGTGGTCAGATCTAATCAGGGAGTAGTTGGCTACTGGTGTAGAGCAGCAGTCATCCATGTTAGTAATGAGCAGGTCAAGGATGTTGCTCCCTCTAGTAGGGGTAAGAACAAGCTTGTCCAGGGCATTGGAATTAATGAATTCCAGGAAACGTTGGGCAAAGTGTATTGGTACATGAGTAGTTTTCCCAATTAATGGAGGGGTAGTTGAAGTCCCCCAGTATGAGAGTGTTAGGTTGGACCCTAATATTCTCCAAGGTGCTTAGGACTGTGGAGTGTGAGTCATGGGACATGGTTGGGGACCTATAGCAGGCTACTACCTGGATCGCTGTCTTACCCAATGTTAGCTGCATCTGAGAATCTCAGATGGTTTATGTTGTGCTACCAGTCTGGAGGTGTGTGCATCCTTTATGAACATGGAAACGCCACCACCTTTGGAGCTTTGGTCCAAGTGCTGGGGCCGAAAGGTGTGGAATGAGTTGTAGCCTGATAGTGCAGGGGTGCTTTCTGCTGCCTTGAACCAGGTCTCTGTTACGGCACAAATGTTGATGTTCTCCATTTTAAGGAGTGCTTTGAGTGAGTGTATTTTGAGATTTAGACTTCTAGTGTTGAGCAGCATGACTCTCAGATTGCATTTGTTTGTAGATGTTACAGTGGTAGTTTGGTCTTTGGAACACCACCTAGGGGCGATGGATGCAGGCCATCTTTGGCAAAGCATCGAGGTCTGTCAGTCATGTCATCCCAGGCAGAGAAATACTGGATCCCCTTAGAATAACACCAGAAACTTAGCCAATTGTTGAAATAAATCATTTTCTGCTTGTACTGTTATCATTCTGGTTGATGGTAGGATGCTGCTCAGGGCTAGGGTCATACCCACCTGGGCTACATAATCTAAGAGTTCCTCCATGTCTCTCTTCATGCAGTCGAGGGAGGTACGTCTCAGGTCATTCATACCTGCATGTACAATGACAGTCATATTTGTACCTGTCATTCATGGACCTGAGTGTGTGTGCGTTATGTGGCGGATCCTGGTGCCTGACAGGCAGCTGACTGTTTCTTTCTCCTTATTCAACCTAGTGAGTGAGACATAAGTGTTCCTCACTGTCGAGTTACCTATGACTAGTGTGTTGGGCATGCTGTTTTGCCTTAGGGCCTTTGAGTGGCACACTGTTTAGGAGTTGTGTCTCGTGATTAGTGTTGTTTTGTGGCGGTCGAGTGCGTTTCTGCCTTGGAGATCTCTGCTGTTTGAGTAGATTTTTTATTGAGAGCCTCCGTGAAGGTGGGTGTGTGGTTTATGTTTTTATGTGAAGGCAGTGCTGGTGTGTGTTCTGGAGGGCTATTTGTTCCATGTGGTGCAAGTGTTGACCTTCTCCTCTTGACCAGCTATTCCGGTCTTGGCTGGAGTGTGCGTGGCTCCCAGTTTGGATATATATATAAGTGCATCTCTCGCAAGTCTGAGTGTTGGGAGATAAGAGGAGGGGGTTGTCAATATACATGAGGTAGTTGCTACATTGCCTCAGGATGCCCAGGTTCACCAGGTTAATAGGAGAAAGCAGAAGGACCTGACCTTTAGACATGCCTGGAGGGGTGGGCATTAATAATAAGTACTGGAGCTGTTTCCTTGTAGAACGTTCAGTGCTGGCAGCACTTTTGTGTGCTACAATAATTGCTACAAGAAGTCTGGTAAAGTGCTAGACTAATAAGCTAGTAAAAGTGCAGGAGAGGAGAGAACTAGCAGATCTAAGGGAAAAATTGACGAGAAGACTTTGGTAATGCTTGGGGTGGTCACATTACCATGTGTAACTTGCATCTTCACAGTCAAAGCAGTTTGTTGTGGGATATGCTGAGGGATGAATAAAACACTTTGGTGAGATTATAACTTGTGGACTATCTGTTGGACACCATTGCAACCCTTTTCAGGGATGGGCATCTGGTATTTCTGGGCCTTCTGATCTGACCAAAGCGTCTTCATCTCCAGCTGCTAGAGCTAGGCTGGTCCACCCACAGTGAAAAGTGAAGCTCATTCTTGTTTCCCATGATGTTATGTGATCCTATCTCGCCTACATTCTGAATGATGGGTTCGGAGCCGATCCCTCGGCTCCGACTATGCCAAAGAGCGAAGTCTCTTATTGGCTGAGCTTACTATATCCCAGGATGCACCACCATCAGTCCCCCAGATCTCGTTTGCCGCTTAACTGCAAGGACGTGGTCTCGAGCTGGCTGGGCTGAGTAGCTTTTATTAACTACTTTTTCTGTCAGTTTTTGTGCTTGTATTTCACAAAAGCCGTTTTAACGGCTATTGCTGTCTTTTGCTGCCTGTTGTGTACGATTGAGTAGTGGAATTTCTTGTGGGTGATTGAGTAGAGTTTGTTTCGCCCCCCTTTCAATCCAGGGCCTTTTCGGTCAAACTGTATAACTGAACTTTTTAGTGTTTTAAAGTTCCCGTTATTACACCCAAGGTTGTGTTTTACACTGTTTCTGTAAGCCTTGGTTTTTGTTATAAGCGATTCTACAGTTGTTAAATTTCCTGTCAGAAATTGTTTAACATCATGTCTCAAGCCCCTAGGCCTTCGGGCTTTAAAGTATGTACTAAATGTGCTTTTAAGATGTCTGTTACTGATGACCATCTACTTTGTGTTTATTGTTTAGGGGCAAAGCACTTGCAGGAGTCATGCAGCGTATGTCACGCTTTTTCCTCTAGGGTCCTCCAGGAGAGGAAAAATAAATTAATTCTTAAAGGGTTGATTAAACCTTCTTTGAAGAAGCTTTGTCTTCCTCCGACTCCTGCCAAAAGAAAAGGGCTTGGCTCCGACCAGTCCGTCGGATCCGACTGCCAAGAGACCTACGCAGCCCTCTCCTTCGGCTCCAAAGACTTGAGCCGAGGTCGAACGGTCTGCCTCGATGCCTCCAGTATCGACTCCTCGAGCCGATGGCTGGGGCATCGAGGCGGGTCACCTCGCCGGCTCCACTGCTCTCGGAGCCGACAAGAGTCGCCAGACACTGGCTCCTCGGCGCTGAAGGCCACCTCGGCACCGATGGAATCTGGTGTGTCCGTGCGGTCGACGCCGATTCTCATCGAGTCGCCTCGAGCCGGTCCCCTAGTCCCTTGGGGCCGAGGGAGAGGTCTTCGAACCCGTTCTGTTTCCTCTCGGTCTTGAGAATGTCGGATTCTGATATAGACAGGGTGCTCCAAAGACTTTTCCAGTCCCCAGTCTTCCAAAATTTGTTTCGGCTCCGACCCAGTTGGCTTCGGAGCCGATGGCCATGACCCACCCCATTGCTATTCCTCCTCCGACTGCTTGAGCAGGTGCTTCGAGCCGGTGGAGATCTCAGGGTCGGCTCCGACCCTTACTCCAACCCGGGCCTCGGGTCCGAGGGACTTCTTCGGCTGGACCCGAGGGTGATGTTTCAGGACCGATGCTGGTTCCGAGCCTCCCTCTCGGTGCTTGACTGCGGACTTCCGTCTACTATCATGGCCCGGAGACTGGACGCTCCCAGGATTCTGGAGGTCCGGCTTTCAGAGCCATGAGGAGTGCCTTGGCCAAATCCTCTTCGCCATCTCTCCGGTTTTACCAGCACCTTCCTGGGCGGAGACTGGGTCTTTGGCAGTTCCCTGTCCGTAGCCAGCGGAGCCCCGAGGCCTGAGGTTACCCCAGTGGGGTTCCCTCTTCCTGAGGGTTCTTGAGTCATCTCCAGAGGAACCCCCAAGGAAGAGATCGTGCAAGAGGAAGCACGTGGACTCCCCGAGTCTATCACATCGGACACGGATATGGATGATGCAGAGGGGTCCCCTAAGTCGTCCTCAGATGATGTCTCCTTTGCAGACATCTTAGAGATCCTCAAACAACGAGGCGGCTGGATGTCCAAACCCCCCTCTGCGGACGAATCAGTGCTCCTCAAGGCCTTTGGGGCTCAGCCCTCCGCCTCCTGGGTATCTCCGCCTTGACGAGCTTCTGGATTTAGTTTGTCAAGGGCGGAACACCCGGATATTGTGAAACCAGTCCCTACGCGTCCAAACAAATATTTATCTGCCCCCCCCAGGAAGGAGTTCCTTACTAAAGGCGTGGCTGTAGATGCCATGGTGGTGGCATCTGCTACACAGCAGGACGTGGCAGAGGCTTCAACGTCCATCCATCCTCCTAATAAGGAGTCTAGGAGTATGGATAGCCTGACTTCAGCGGCCTTTACCTTAAGGTCTCTGAATTATTTGGCACATTTTACCAGGCTTCAGAGGGATCTGGTCAAGGAGTTGTCAGATTCCCTCTCGGGTAACCTACCTGAGCAGCTAGCCCAGTCCGTTAGCTCTCAGTTGGCTATCCTTACGCCAATTGCTAACTCGTCCATGAGGCTCATATCCTATGCGGGTAGAGCGGCAGGCACAGGCGTGGCTCACGTAGACAGGCCTGGCTCCGCTTGTGTCAGTTCATGGAGGCCTTCAAGTCTTCCTTCGCCGACGCTCCCTTTGATGGGTCCTCATTGTTTGGACCCAAGGTGAAAGACACCCTTACCGCTGTGAGCAAGAGGGAAAACGTTATCTGCCGAGGGGCCCGTTATTCCACTCCCTTCGGCCTTACCCCAAGGCCAAAGGAGGGGGAAAATGTGGTTCAAAATCTAGTTTTTCTCCCAACAGCAGGAAGATTCCCCGTCCAGAGGCAGAGGGCGGGGAAATTTTTCAGGGAGACGCCGTCCCAGAGGCGGCAGAGGGCCCCGCAATTCTGGAGACCGCGAGTCCTTTCGTGGCTCTTCAGCCTCCCACACGACATGAGGGATTGCCCGGCTGTGCTGCTCCGGAGCCAGTCGGGTGTCTCACCAAGCACCTAAAAGCCTGGGAGTCAATCACTCAGGACAGATGGGTGCGATAATTGCCGGAGGTTACATCATCCCATTCAAATGCTCACCCCCTCCGTCCAAGAGAATCCCGGACCCACCACCCAGTCAAAGGGAAATAGCAGCCGCAGAAGCTTCAAAGCTGCTACAAAAAGGAGTCATCCAACTGGTCCCCACAGACCAAATCGGATCAGGAATTTACTCAAGGTTCTTTTTAGTGCCAAAAAAGACACGCGACCTGAGACCAATTTTGGTTCTCAGTAGACTGACCCAATCCCTGACGAAATCCAAATTCCGAATGGTCACGTTGCAATCCATTCTCCCGTTGTTGGAGAAGGATGTTTGGATGTGCTCCATAGACCTCAAGGACGCCTATTATCACATACCGATACATCAGGCGTCCAGAAGGTATCTGCGCTTCAGCCTGGGAGCCAGTCATTTCCAATTTTGTGCTCTGCCCTTTGGTCTCACCACAGCCCCAGGGTGTTCACCAAGTGTTTGGCAGTAGTGACGGCTCACCTGAGGAGCCTTGGATTCCAAGTGTTTCCCTATCTCGACGACTGGCTCCTGACTGCCACCACCAGGCATCTACTTATGGACAACCTCAAAGCCACCATCTCCTGGGTGTTTCCTGGGGATTACATTCAATTGGTCAAAGTCTGTCTTGCTGCCCTCTCAGCGCATAAAGTTTATAGGAGCAGAGATAGACTCAAGATTGATGCGTGTCTTTCTTCCTGCCGAAAGGATCCGAACTTTACAGGGCCAAGTTCAAGCTCTGATCTCGAGATCCAAAGCCCCAGCCAGGATGGTCCTACAGGTTCTAGGCTCAATGTCTGCCACGGTACTTTTAGTTCCTCTAGCAAGGTTACACATGAGGATTCTTCAGTGGCTCTTATCAACTCAATGGTCCTTTCAAGATCTTCCCTCAATCATCACATCATGATTACGGAAACATGCAAAGGGACCTCGCTGGTGGCTTCAGACATCCAACTTGGATCAGGGAAAACCCTTTGTTCTCCCTCCAGTGGTTACCCTGACGACAGATGCCTCCCAGATAGGGTGGGGGGGGCATTGTCTGGGCAGGCTAGTTCAGGGCTCCTGGCTTCCGGACGAAGCTCTTCTCCACATCAACGTGTTGGAGATGAGGGCTGTACTTCTATCCCTACAGGCCTTACACAAGTTCCTTCCTCAGGGCATCATCGCCATCCAAACAGACAACATGTCGGTGGTTTGGTATCTGAACAAACAAGGAGGGACCAGATCGTATCCCCTTTGCAGAGAGGCCATGAGAGTGTGGGAATGGGCTGTAGCTACCAACCGCTTCTTGGTAGCTACCCACATCCCGGAAAGTCAAATGTATTGGCGGACAAATTAAGCAGGACAATTCTCTCTCCTCACGAATGGTCTCTAAACCGCACAGTAGCAGCCCAGGTTTTCAAGAGATGGGGACCTATTTGCGACTCCACAAAACACCAAGTGCCAAAGGTTCTTCTCCTTGATTCCACATCAGGAGTACCGCCATGGATGCTCTAGCACAACCCTGGCCAACAGGGTTGCTTTATGCTTTTCCTCCAATTCCACTCCTTCCCAAAGTCATTCAAAAGCTTCTCAGCTAAGGTCTTCAATGATACTGATTGCCCCATACTGGCCTCGTCAGATATGGTTTTCTTACCTGAAAAAGCATGCAGTGGACGATCCGTGGACCTTAGACCTGATCCCGGATTTGCTAATCCATCAGTCGGGACATTGGCATCAGTCCCTTCAATCTCTGAAATTGACAGCTTGGCTCCTCCACTTCCGACCTTAGTTAGAAGACACACACTAGACCCGGAAGTTGTTCACATTTTGTCTTCGGCCCACAAACCCACCACTAACAAATTGTACCTCAGTAAGTGGAAGAGGTTTGCTATTTGGGCTCAACTCAAGGGCTTAGACCCTATCACTGCTCCGGTCCCAGAGGTTTTGAAATTCTTAACATCCCTATTTAATCAGGGATCTTCTGTCTCAACTATTAAAGTTCAACTAGCTGCTATCTCTAAATTCCATGAATCCACGGATCCTCCTTTGATGAGCAGCAGGCTATGCAAAACATTCATTAAAGGTGCGAGTCTGTTAAGACCACCAGTTTTTCATCCTGCACCTCCGTGGGATCTTGATTTAGTGCTTGCATTAACGCCCCCTTTGAACCGGCTGCTACGTATGAATTAAAATATCTGTCATGGAAAACGCATTCTTAGTGGCTATTACTGCAAGAAGAGTCTCAGAGCTTCAAGCCCTGTCTATTAAACCACCATATCTGATTTTCCACAAAGATAGAGTATCTCTTAGGCCTAATCCATCCTTTGTCCCGAAGGTCTGCTCTAGTTTCTGTCTTCAACAATCTCTAGAACTACCAGTTTTCTTTCCAAAATTCTCTAATGAAGCAGAATACACTCTCCATAAATTGGATGTTCACAGGCAACTACGCTTCTATTTAGACAGGACTCAGCAACTTCGTAAGTCAGACCAGTTGTTTGTGTCCTTCTCAGATAATAAATTGGGCCAAACCATCACAAAAGCTACAATCTCAAAATGGATCAGAGATTGCATAACTCAGGCCTATTCTTCTTCAAATAAGCAACTTGCATCATCTATCAAAGCTCATTCTACCAGAGCTATGGCTACTTCTATAGCTTTTCATTCCAAGCTCGCTATTTCGAAATTTGTGCGCTACTTGGTCCAACCCGCACACTTTCATTTCCCACTACAAATTGGATGTGGCATCTAAAGGACGAGCCTCATTTGGTTCCACGGTACTCAGGAGTGTTTTCCAGTGAGCCACCCAGGATTCAGGTGCTAGGGACGCTGTCCCATCATTCAGAATGTAGGCGAGATAGGATCACATAACATCTTTTAGTTATGTACTCACCATAACTTCAGATGTTTGGGATCCATCTCGCCTACATTCCTGATACCCACCCTCCTTCCCCCTGCCTTGGAGATCAGAAGAGATTGAACGGTTTTGAGTTCTACTGTTTATCTTGTTTCATCTGACGATGTTATATAAGCAGGGCGTGCATGTGTGCATGTATGCGGACAAACTAGATCTGGGGGACTGATGGTGGTGCATCCTGGGATATAGTAAGCTCAGCCAATAAGAGACTTCGCTCTTTGGCATAGTCGGAGCCGAGGATCGAACCCATCATTCAGAATGTAGGCGAGATGGATCCCAAACATCTGAAGTTATGGTGAGTACATAACTAAAAGTTTTCCTCTACTTAGGTTTCCTAACGAAAGCGTGTGGGAGGAGGCATGCATGGGGCATCAGTGTGGTGTTCCATTTCCTGCAGTCCATGCTTTTTGGTACTTCTTAAGTGGCTTCCAGCTGTTGTATTTTGAGACCTTTAGGGGTCAGACATCAGTGGAGCTGGTAACCATATCTATACTGACTTCTCATTATGGGCATTTGGGAGTCAAGTGTTGCAAATGTCTAAGACATCTCTTGCTGTATTTATCAGTTATAACAAATAGTTTAGGTGTATTATAACTTGATACAAAAAGCAATATATTTTAATGTTAAACCTGTCTTTTACTCTGGTATTGCTCACTCACAAAAGAGAAAGCTAATCTACTGCTTCTTCTGATTCAGAAGAGAATGGTCAAGGTGAAGTGGTTTTAACAGCTCCTTTGGGCTGTGTGTATCAATAAAAAAACCTTGATTTAATGAAATACCACTTTAAGTGGTCTGCTTAAAAGCTTTCTTCCCCAAAAAGAAGATATGTTTAAGTTTTGAGGAGTGAGCAGTGTAAACCACTAACCGTTCATCTTTTTGTTGAGTCTTTTCAGGACATCTTTTGATTAAATTGCTGTAGGTCCAGACTCTTAGCCACTAGTTGTCAAAACACCAACAGATTTTTGGGGCCCTAGAGAAGTTTAGTTACTTATACAAAACTCAGTGGCAAGCCAAGAGATTTGAACTGGGGTCCTAGAATCGGTCTAGTCTTAACTAGCACATTGCATCAGCTAAGGAGAGTAGGGCACTGGACAAGTCTAGGGAAAAAAGTATACACTTCTGATTATCTGGGTGAGAGGGCAGTTAACTACCAAAGTAACATAGCACAGTACCAGTTTAACATTCTCAAACAGACTGAGGAGCCAACTCAGTTGTATCATTATGACAGAGTCTGAATTAACTTAAAGTGCGGATAATGCATGGTTAATTGTGGGTGTGGTTGAGCTGTAAATAGCTGTTTTAGTTAGCAGATTTGGGTTCATTCATTAGTATGTATGGCTGTAGTTTTTGACAACATTGAGGGTATGTTACTAAATGATCCGTTTGAGTGATTACCTCTTTCTGTTTGATACACCCTCTCTGAAATGTTTACAGCCGCTAGAGAACAAAGAGAATAATGTTGCTGAATGATGGATATGTTTCGTTCCTGACTTCCTACATATTCAAACTCCCCTTCCAAGAACTGACAGTTCTGTAGTAAAGACGCCAAGGAACAACAGTCCAAGGAAAAGAAACGGATATAATTGTGAGTACTGCTTCAGTAGGTCCTGTGGTCATGTTTATCTTTTTCATCAATGAGTATTTGGCATCTTTTGGAAGCTCTCTGTCTTGGGGATGGATGTGCATCAATGAATGTGTGCATTGTGGTACAATGCTTTGACTACATACGCACTCATATAAACTACATCTGCAAGGGTTTTTTTTTTTTTTTTTTTTTTTTTTGCCATTCTCACTTTTTAGATCTTTATCCTTGTTTTCTCAGTAAAATTTCCTGAATTTGCTTGTAGTTTTAAGTTCTTTATGATTTTTGAAGTTTATTTGAATTTTGCAGAATATGATGTAATGTAACATGTTTTTGACTGATATGAGTGTCCCTCTTGTGATTGGAGAAGAACACTAGAATTTATTCGATATTGACTTCTTTCAGAGAACTGATCGAGACCTACTGCTGTTAGAGGTAATGCTGTGTATTCCATGGCTTCCCATTTCTCACTGGGGCAGAGATTATCCTTGGTTACTAAGTGTTTCAGTTCATTCTGATTTGCCACAGCAGGAAACTTTAGAAGCCCAGGAGAGGTGCGTCTCCTGCCCCCCAAGCTGGCGGGTTGTCTAGAAGTGCTTGTCCTTCTCATTGTCTGATTGGTTTAGGACTTGGGCCATCCAGCCTTATGGTAAAGAGCGAGCCCTTGAATTGCCAGATTGTAGATTATGGGAATACTCATGACTGAGGGTTCTTTTTTTTGTCCTCCTTGGACTCCACTTCCTAGATTCAGCAATTTTGGCTACTCCCATTTAGGGGGAGAGCTTCATGTGAGCCAGCACAAAGCTATGTAACCCAGAAGACAGATGTCTGTTGTGAGTCTTGGTGGGAACTTGTATTTGATGTGAGATCTCAAAGAAAGCTTTCCTTTTCTCCCAGTCTCCACAGGCATCCCCCAAGAGTCCATTCTTGGTCCCATTTTTTTTCAACACCTGTATTAATAGTCTCCCAGATGCTTCCAAATTGACCACAATAATTCAGTACGCCACTGACTCCACTCTCACATGCATCACTCAGAACCTTAACCTGCAAAAATCACTTAAGAATCCTTCTCATCCATTGAAGCCTGTCTAACTTAACTGCCTGGCAGTGTTTCTTAATCCCAAAAAAGCCAACTTGTTCTCTTTACCCCAAGACACATCTCAGCCCAGAAACCCTCATTTGATATTCTGTTAGCAAATAATAAAATTGAAATTACACGACATACTATGCTGCTTGGAATCTACATTGAAAATGGATTCAAATTTGACTACCACATCCACAACTCAGTAAAGAAAACTCACCAAAAACTGAAAAATGAGTTCCTTTTATAGTCAAAAGTTTTCTCAGTGACCAAACCAGAAAATAGCCTCTACACTACTACTCCCAATACTTCTGTAATTAGTCCCTAGTTTCACCAACTTGTCTCTCAGCTGTCAAAGCTCAAACAATGCTATCACAAAATAACAAGGTTTGCAGAAAAACACCCAGAAAAATCTCACCACTGTCTAGTACTCAAAGAACTAAACTGGTTTGAACCACCTCACTTACTATTTTACTCACAACTTGCGACTACTCATACCCTCATCTGTTAATCTACAGACTGTCCATTTCTGTCAACTATAATCTAACCATACAAACTACCCAGACCTCTTTGCTCAATCCAAATGCTTCTTCTCCATGTCACTAAATCCAGTCATACAGCTGGTGAAATATTTTTCTCAAATTGTCACCAAAGCATGGAACACCATAACAACTTTTGTCGGTATATTGAATGACTTCATTACTATACAGACTTTTCAGAATACAGCTGAATGGCTTTTCTTTATCATGTCTAAACTTTTACATAATGTCTTTATTCATAGACTATGTATACACTTGTAATGTGCTGTTTTATTATACACTATGTATAAATCTTTATAGAATATGTATAATTTGGAGATTTTTCTCCCTGGGCCTCTGCTGAAAAGGGGACTCTGTGCCCAGCTGGACTTTCCCAGTTAACAAATGCAATATGAATAACACTTCAATGTGGTGTCAGTACCAGTTTCAGTAGACTTTTCTTTCATGTGCAGCATGTCTGGCATATGCATTGTCAAGCATGGGCACTAGTTTGCCTGATACCTGGTGTTTGTCTTTTGCATGCTAGAGTAAGCCTATGAATGATCACTTGTTTGGAGTTGTTGGAGAAGTTTTTTTTTTTTATGAATCTGACAGCTGTGAATCTCTTATCACTTAGGCAAGGGTAATGAGCTCTGCCTTTCACTGTGCATCAGTAAGATGGTCTGTCATTCTGGGGATTGTTTGCCTTCATCCCTCCTTCCATTACGTTCCTACCCTAGTGAAAGAAACCAGTAGACCCCCCGCTAACTCCTCCATGAGATCCAGCTTGTAAGGATTTGATCTTGGAAATATGGAGGCAACTTCACTCATTCTGCTGTGACCCCAGGAAGCCTGAAGCTCAGTATAGGCCTCTGGCTGATTAGCATGACTTCCTGTCTAATAACCTTACAGCTGACTTCTTTACTGTCTCTTTTGGTCAACATAAGTCCCAGGACAGCTTTTTTTTTTTTTTTCTTCTTTGCTCCTTGACAAGGTCTCCAGAGCTTTGGATATGCCAAGAGTGTGCTGTCAGGCCAGATGTGTCTTGGGACCCTCAACTACATGTGTTTTATGTCCAAATTTCAGTACTTTCTTCTGAAATCATTATAGAGATATGGTTGAGTACCTTAAAGATTCTGAACTGAAGGCAGACCTCTTCAAGATCCTGTCTGTGGCTTTTCGGCTGGAATTCCACGTAGCTCTCCATAATTTGGATTATGTGAATACTGTGGCAAAAGCTAAGGTTTGTGACTGCACAGAATGGCAGAACAGTGGTTCCCCTCTAGCTCACCTGTTTTATTCTGGGCTGTCTGTTCAGCAAGAGAGTTTTCTTTGGCCAGATCTCCCAGGCTGTAATTAATCCACTCATTTAAAACTGAAGCAGGTCCTTCCTTTGATGAAGGGACCATTTCCCTTTCCTTTTGGTTCTCTCTTCCAAGAAGATGACGCCTTATCACAGTAAGAACAAAGATAAGTGGCTTTTGATGTCCCCCCCCCTTCTTTATGCCTGCTGGAGATACTGAAAGAGTTGTCTGTACAGGGAGGCGGCAGCAGTAGAACTGGTCTGGGCCTGTGTCATTTTGCATTACTATATACTGGATCTCCTGCTCTTTTGTCTTCTCTAGGCAGTGTTGTTGCACTGGAACTCTTGGGAGAAGCCCTGACTCTGCAGCTTAGGGGGTAATAAAGAATGCTCCCTTTTTATAAGGAGGGATAAAGGCTGACCTTTCCATCCATTTTACCTCACTAGAATGGGTCAGGTGTTTTGTCCGCTCTTTGGTCTTAAAAAACATGCTGTCTAGAGGGGCTTTGGCAGTCTCATTTCTTTCTGCTGCTGCTTGGGACCTGAATGATGGTTAGTACTTGGGATAGTTTTGTAAATTAGATGACTTCACAATAGATCTGAATTAATTGTCTTCATTTGGTCTTCAACCTGTGGGTTCCCAGATCTATATCATATTCTGCATCTGATCCAAGCTCAAAGCTCCTCCCACTTACTCATAATGCCCCTGCCTCCTTCCTCTCTTCAGATCTCGTTTGCCGCCTGTAATGTCCGCATCGTGATCTGAGCTCTCAGCATAGAAAGTAGCAGTAAGTGTGTTTTTTTGGGATTTAATCTTCTCTTTTCCCCTCTCTATCTTTCTTCTCTACTTCAACCCCCTCCCCCCCGCATTTCCATTGGTTAAGAAAAAAAAAAAAAAAAAACACTCTTCTGTTCCTTGCGTGCATGGTTTAAGTGTTTGTGAGTGTGTGTGTGGGATATGTCTGACACTCACAAGCCAGGTTTCAGAAAGTGTACAGAGTGTGGACATAAGCTCTCCCCAGCCAATGGCCACACTCTGTAAGTAGTGTGCTCAGGGGCAGCTCTTCTCCAGATCTCCTGTTCTATCTGTGCTGGGTTTAATCCCCGGGCACTTAAGGACAAGAGGGACAAATTAATACTCAAGGGCCTTCTTCCCTCTTTGGAGACTCAAAGCCCTGTGCCCCCGGCTTCTGCAGCCTCCCTGGCCTCTAGAACTCAAACCCCCACCAAGAGACCCTGAGATGGGTGAAGTCCGCCAAAGAAAATAGGCCAAGGAAGCAATCCCTGGATCGCTCAGCTCCGGCTGGGCCCCTACCTAAAGTGAGGTTGACTGTGACCAGAGTCTCCCCGGCTTCATTCTCCTAGGTTCTCCCTGGAGCCGGAGGATCCACAGATCTGGTCGCCGGCTCAGGCTTCTCCTCACCGCCCCTCCAGCCTGGTGTCAGTCACCTTCTCCTCCCATTCCACCCGGAGCCTTAGTGAAGTGGAGTTGGATAGGATGATGCGGAAGTTCATCAGCACTCAGATACAGATGGGAGTCTTGCTTGCCCCTTCTCCCTCTGGAGCGGGGAGCATGCAGCTCTTTTTCACCCAGATTACTCCTTCTCCGATCTGACCTTCAGTTTGGAGCCCTTGGATCTGAGGACTGTCGGTGTCAAGGGGTCGGCACCGACAGTACCTTGTACCTGGACGCCAGCTATGACCTTGAGCAGGTCAGATCCAACAAACTCTTGGAGCCATAGCCTCGGCGTCAGATCCAAAGGGTTGGTGTTGGCTCCAAGTGCATTGGAGAGTAGCTTTCCTCTCGGTAACTCAGTGCCTGGAGGCTCGGCATTGACTCTGTCATCGGGTCAGAGGGTAACTGCTCCTATGGTCTTTTCTCAGGAGCTCTGTTCCCCTTCGGCTTTTGATGTGCTGGAGAGGGTTCTCTCGATTTCCTTGAGACCCTTGACCATCTTGTCTTCAGACTCCGTCCCAACTCCCTCTGTTTCTGATATGGTTCTGGCCATCCTGCCATCTCAGGGACAGCCTGCCGCCACTTTGCCTCTGGAAGCTTCTGCTTGGGAGCAGCAAGACATTGGTGAGGTCTCCCTAGAGATCCCCACTGAAGAGATCCCTCGCAAATATACGTGCAAAAGGAGGCACTTAAACTCCCCACCGGAGTCTCTCACTGAAGACACTGATTTGGACTCCCCACCGGAGTCTCTCACTGAAGACATTGATTTGGAGGAAGGGGAAGGTTCCCCCTAGTCGCCTCACCAAGGATGTCCCCTTTAGAGACATCATGGAACTCCTCCGCCAGCAAGTGGGGTGGTCTGTCTAGAAATTATCTCAGATGAATCTGTGTTCCTCGAGGCTTTTAGCACAAGACCGTCTACTTCCTGGATGTCCCCTCCTGCAGATCCTTCAGTGGACCTTATAGCATCTCGTGCATGGAAGGAACTGGACATGGTGGAGCCCACCCCAAATGCCTGGATAAGGTTTTGAATCCCCCCTCATTCAGATAGGTTATACTGGAATAAGGGGCCCCTGGTTGATGCTGTGGTGCCACTAGGAAAGAGCTCGCTTAGGAGAGCTTTACGGTTCATCCTCCGGACTGAGAGCCAAGGGCGATGGACCATTTTGGGAAGCGGGTGTACACTTTAGCGACTTTTTCTGCATGAGCGCTGAATTACATGGCATATGTGATTCGGCTGCAGTGAGACGTAGTGAAGAAGATTGCTGAGTCGACCACTGAGTCCATGTTGGCAGAGGACAAGAAGTTTTCAACTTGTATGGCCACTCTAAAGTCAGTCGTGAACACGTCTATGTGTCTTCTGTCCCATGCTACAGAGGGAGCTGCTAGAGCAGCTGGTACAGGCGTTGCCATCAGGCGACATGCCTGGCTTTGGCTTGGTCAGTTTCCGGAAACTTTTAAGACGTCATTCAGCAATGCCCCGTATGATGATTTCTCCCTGTCTGGAAAGTCGGTACGTGAGACTTTAGTTCAGAGTGAGAAGAATGGGAATACCCTGCCATCGGGATCTGCTTCTCTGCCCCTCAGCGATCCTTTTCTAGGAATCAGCGAGGGACCAATAAGGTGTGGTTCTGGAAATCTCAGACTTTTCCCTGAGACACTCAGGACTCAGCTTCCATCAGGGGCAGATGGGGATATGATAGACGCCGCCCTAGAGGCAGAGGGAATCTGAGAAATTATGGATCTCGAGAACCTTTCTAAGACAGACCCATGCAGCAGCCCTGAAGGTTTCCCAACTGCTCGTCTCTGGAGGCAGTCGGGGGCCGTCTATTACAACACCTAACAGAGTGGGAGTCCATCACAAAGGATCATTGGGTATTGCAAATTATATCCAGAGGCTATTCAATCCCATTCCTCGAGCCACTTCCACTGCCAAAACACCTCCCGGAAATTCCACCCATGCACAGGGAGGATGCAGCACTAGAAATTGCAAAGCTGCTAGAAAAACAGGTCATCCAGCATGTCCCCCAAGACCAGTCCAGATTAGGCATTTATTCCAGATTCTTTTTAGGGCCAAAGACGACGGGGGACCTAAGACCAATTTTGGATCTATCCACCTTGAACCTGTCAGTGGGCAAGATGAAATTCCGGATGGTCACCCTTCAGTCTATCCTGCCTTTTCTGCAGGAGAACGATTGGATGTGCTCGATCGACCTCCAGGATGCATACTGTCATATCAAGATGGACATGCACTCTTGGAGGTTTCTCCACTTCCAGCTAGGAGCCAATCATTATCAGTTCAGAGTGCTCCCCTTTGGTCTCACCACAGCCCCCCAGGATGTTTACCAAAGTGATGTCAGTAGTAGCGGCTCACCTGAGACTCCAGGGCATTCAGGTATTTCCCTACCTGGACGATTGGCTCCTCGCTGCCCTTTCCAGGCATCAACTTTGTCAGGCAAGGAATTCCTTTCTTCTTCGAGCCCAGAGGTTAGGCATTACAATCAATCTTAACAAATCTTCTCTGATCCCTGTTCAAACATTAGACTTCATTGGGGCACGATTAGACACAATTCAAACCAGAGTGTTTCTTACGCCAGACAGAATGCGCAGTCTGAAGCTACATGTGCTTTGCATTCTTCAGACTCAGTCCCCGACAGCAGAAATAGTATTAAGGGAATTGGGGTCCATGGCGGCCACGATCATTTTTTTGCCCTTGGCGCATCTTCGCATGCAGATCCTTCAGTGAACACTTGAAATACAATGGTCCCTGTTAGATCTTCCGCTGACTTACCCTGTCTGAATCTCTCAAGTGTGCAGGGACTCTCTGGTGGTTGATTCTTTCCTCGGGCCTGGTTTAGGGATGGCCCTGTCACAAACCTTTTCCTACGGTGACTGTGGACGCCTCCCAGCAGGGGTGCGGGGGGCACTGCTCAGGAAGGACAGTTCAAGTCACATGGTCCCCCTACGAGACAAATTTGCATATGAATGTCCTGGAGATGAGGGCGGTGCTCTTAGTGTTGTAGGCTCTCCATGTCCATCTTCCTACAGGAATGATTGAAATCCAGATGGACAATTTGTCGGAGGTCTGGTACATCAACAAACAGGGGGAACCAGATCTTATCCCCTATGCTGCGAGGCAATGAGAGTCTGGGAATGGGCTATCTCCACTGGCCATTTTATGGTGGCAACGCACATTCTGGGGAGGTCCAACATTCTAGCGGACAGGCACATTCTACCAGGTCTATGGCCACGTCAGCAGCCTTCTGGTCCAGAATTTCATTAGATGATATTTGTTCTGTGGCCACTTGGTCCTCTTCCCATATCTTCATTTCATATTATAAATTGGACATTGTGTCCTCCAGAATATCCTTCCATGAGGACCTCCCAGGTGTCTGGTAGCTGAGGACTACTTCAGATAAAGAAGTTACATGCTCACCATAACATTCCATCTGAGTAGTTGTTCATTTGTCTTCAACCATCCCTCCCTCCTTCCCCTGGCCCTGTGTGAACAGTGGTTACTTCCTATGTATGATGGAGGTGGTCACCGTAAGGTGCCTCTTATCCTTGTGTTACCTTCTTGTATGGAAAAGTCTCTATTGGGTCAGGTGATGGTACTGGATTAGGCAGCAAACTCAATCTGAAGGGAGGAAGGAGACAGGAGCATTATGGATAAGGGGAGAAGCTTTGAGCTTTGATCAGATGCTGGATAATGTGGCCGAGTCGGATCTGGGAACCCACAGGTTGAATACAAATGAGCTACTACTCAGATGGAACATTATGGTGAGTATAGAACTTTTTTTCCTTCTGATTTACTGACATAGGACATCACTATTTATTTATTTATGCATCCTTTTGTTGACCAGGTTTGTCCTTAGGCTAGAAGCTTCTTTTCAGTGGGTCACCTGAGGTGGTATTTATACTAGTGGAGGAAATTTGACCAGGGCATCAGGGAACTTCCTCTACTCTTGTGTAGGGAGAAAGCATTGTGTGTGATGCTGTCATCTTATGGTTTCCATTCCAGGCACGAAGGTAGCCCGGAGAAACTGGAGGAGCAATGGAGGAAGAAAACTTGTTGAAGGAGCTATTAAGCAGTTCAGAAATGGTAGAATTGCTACCAAATGTGGAGGCGGATGCAAAAATTGACAAAGTGCCAGAAGCGAAGGAGAATGTGGAGCTGAGTGATGTGGTAGGTGAACAGCTAGCTGATATGGAAGAGGTGTTTCAGCAGAGGCTGTTTGTAAGTGAGTCAGAGAGTCAAACGGGATGTATTATTACAACCCTCCAGTCAGGCGGTTGCAGGGTGATTATTTGGAGCAGTTAATAGATCAGAGCGAGCCACAGAATGGGGCAGTATCATCATGGAGCAAGATATTGGAGAAGATAGAAAAAGAAGGAAGAAAAAGTGAATCGGAAGAGAAGACTTGTCCACAAACTGTTAAAGAAGGAGAAGAAAAGAAAGAAGTTAAGAAACGGTATACTGTTCGAATAAGTAGTAAAACAGACAAAGGACTTGACAGGTGTGAAGTCTGGGACTCATTGATTGCGCCATTGGGTGTCTGCAAAAGAGGTAAGAGCATTTATTTTGATTAATAAAGAGACTTTTTGTGACTTACTTGAAAATGGACAGCATATGGAGAATTTCTTAGGAAACTGAGTTAAAAAAGAATGTCTGCCTTTGGTCAGAATATGTTCAAGCGTTTTTTAGACAAATGAAGAAAAGGATAATGGTACAGTTTAGAGCAGAGGTATAGCCTGCTGAATTAAAAATGCATTTAATGACTGCTTTTTAAAAAGTGATGGACATTACAAAGATTTATGATGAAAGAGGACTATGAACTGGTGGTTGGGAATGTGGGGTTATACTGAAAATGGAAAATAATAGTGTGAAGCATATACCAAGTGTTATAAATGTGAATGGTAATAAAGGTTTTGTTAAATGTAGGGGTCAGCCTAAAACCTGTTTTTTTTTTTTTTGCAAAAAAAAAAAAAAAAAAGATAATCACTTGATTAGCGAATGCAACAAAGGGAAATGTTTTATATGTGGACAGACAGGGCATGAAGCAAACAAAATGTGAAATGAAATTTAAAAAGTGTGGTAATACAGTACATGTTTGGTTAGATTGTGAAAACAAGGAGCAACAAATTATAAAAGAGGTTATAAAGATGTGGAACAAGAAAAAGATGCAATACAAGAAAAAGTAAATCAGAATGATGTAGGCAATATTACAGATAAAAATGTTAAAGAAGGCAAAAATAAAGGAGAAGAAGAAAAAACTGATATAAGTGAAGATGAATATGTGAATTGGCAAATAGTGAAAGGAAGAAATAATTATATAGGAAAAAGAATTAAAAAAAGGAAAAGAAAATACAAAGATAGTTAAAGAGAATAAAAAAGGTAAAGGACGAGCTCCTCCTTTTATTTTCACTCCTCCTGTTTGTTAGAAACTGAAAATATTAGCTATTAATGTGAATAGTATGAAAAATGTTAAGAGGAGAATTGCTAATGTGATTATATTAGAAGATATTGGATTATTAACATTGGAAGAAAGACTGCAAGTAGAAAAATTATGGAATGGAACTATTGTTTGGAATATGAGAAAGGAAATGTGTTCGGGCATATGTTATGTCAAGATAACATTAAAATATTAGATGTCACAATAGTGGAATTAGGACGTATGACTATAATAGATTTAAGAACAGGCCACGGTGGTGCAGAGGTTAGCGTTGTTCCCCTCACAGCAAGAGGTTCTTCAGTCCGATTCTCTGCTGGAATCCCTTTTGTGCGGAGTCTGCATGTCCTCCCTGCAGCTGAGTGAGCTTTAAAGACTTGCAGGTTGGTGGGTGTGCCTTCCGTGAAGGTTGGGCATCGGGCTAGCAACTCGGCACCTTAAAAACCCACTGCCAATCAATCTGTGGACTGGTTATCAGCTGTGGCGACCCCTAACTGGGAAAAGCCGAATTACATTGCTTTACTATAATAGATTTAAGATAGAAAAGCAATGTTTTTAGAATTATTGTCTTACATGCATATATCATTGGAAAAGAGAAGAAATGTTTAGAAAGCTATTAAATTATGTAGGTGTTAACATGAATATAATAGAAGATTTAAATTATAATTTAAGAATGAGCAGCAGAAAACGATATGATAAAATAGTTAATGAAATCATGAAATATGGCAAAATATATGAATGAGATTATAGTCAATGGACTTAAGAGAAATGAGAGTATGACTGAAATTGATTATTTTTTAATATCAGAAGGGTTAAAAATTTTACAGGAAGGAGTGAAATTTCTGATCATTCGGCAATTTTGATAAGAATTCATGAAAATTATTATATAAAAATAAGAAAAGGAATTAAGACTAGCTGAAAAAAATTTAGAACAAGATGATAAGAAAGTAATATATACACTATGGAGAATTGTATAGATATGAGAGAATTTTATGAAAATTAGACCACATGGTGGATTTGCTTTAAAGAAAAATATAAAGTATATTTTTACAATGTATTGAAAATGAGAGAGAAAGAAAAAAAAAGGGTATAAGATATTAACCCAGGAAATATTTCAAGATATAGTAGAGAATATTCTTTGTGAAAGAAAAAGAAATACATGAAAAGAATCAAATAAAGATCAGTAAGCTATTATATAAACAAAGGTATTGTCTACAAGGAAAAAAAGTAGTAGAATAATAAGAAAGCTAAAGAATAAAGAAGGAATACAAGTAAAACAGGAAGGTATACAAGAAGTCATTAAGGAATTGATTTATATATTAAAAAATAAAAGAAAATATGAAACAAGCAAATTAAATATGGAGGATAATATAAAGTATACGTATTGAAGAATTGAAGTGTTAAAAGACATAAATATGAAGACATCAACAGGCTTAGATAGTATTGAACATATGTATAATGATATGGAATATTGGTAAAAAGCTAAATTCTTAGAAGTATTGGATGAATGGTTGGAAAGGGGAATAAATTATAAAGAAATATGTATAGAGGTTATAAAATTTATATGAAAAAGGAGACAAAGATGATAAAAGGAATTGAAGACCTACAACTCTAAATAATACAGATTATAAGATATTTTTGAGAATCATAACTACTAAACGATTAACAAATAGAATGGGAAAGTTATACGAGTAAATTGTATTTAGCAGAAAAGGTACCGGAGCACAAGACTTGTTATGGATTATTAAAGAAGTGGTGGATGATATCATAAAAATGTTAATGCAAAAATTATGATAGATTTAAGTTAAAGCATATGATAGAATTCAACTTGAAATATGGGATAGCTTAAAGGCATATAACATTAGTAAAATAATAAATGTAATTAAATATGTTTATGATAGAAATATTGTTAAACTTAATATCAATGGATAGATTAGTGAAAAGCTTCAAATAATATCTTGAATTAGACAATGATGTCCAGCTAGTAGTATATTTTCATTGATTATGATAGTAAACAAAATTAATAAAATGACAAGTAAGGCAGGATATAGAATATTAAATGAACTACAATTACCAGTAATGTATACCTGTGTGAATGATATTGTGACAATCTCAAGTAATAAAGAATATATGGAAACAGTCATTCAAAAGCAAAACAGATTATTAATTGAAATTGGATTATGTATAAATAAAGAAAAAAATTAAGATTTTGGACTGATAGGAAACATAAACATAAAATTTAATATGGAGTTTACAGAAGATTTGGGTATTGTTTGGACAAAATATGTATGTAGAGGAACATTGGAAAACATTTAAAGAAATAACAGATATGACATTATTTTGTAAATCATTTAGATTTTCATATAGGAAGAAGGCTTATATAGTCCCCATTCTGAAGGAGGGATGAGCCTCCTTGAAATTGATTACTTGTATGGATCTGCAATCGTGGAACTCCACGCATATTTGCTGACCTCACAAGACCCAAATGTAGTGAAAGTTTTGAAACCTGAGGAGAATAAATCTAAGATGACTTCCCTGCTTAACTTAGCAGAAGCATATCGGCGTCAAGCACGAATGGAAATCAAAACAGAAGTAGATAAAAATTAGGCAGCAAATGAATGTGGCAAAAAAAAAAAAAGAATACAATGTGAAGGATCAGATGAAAGGGCAAGAAATGTGGAAAATGCATAAATATAGTTGTAGGTATAGAAAACTTCTGGAAGAACATCATGTTGATCAGAAACTAACGCAGGAATGGTTAAGGAGAGGTGAATTCAAGCCAAGAGATGAAAGGTTAATATTGGTGGCACAAGATAGTGGGCTTACGTACATGTTGGTTTACAAAGTCCATTGAACATGTGGCAGAAACAGACAAATGTAGGTTTTGTAAAACAGAATTGGAAACTGTTGCACACCTTGTTGCTGGTTGTGACATACTAATGGCAGAAGGACTGTATATTGAAAGGCATAATAATGTGGCAAGACTGCTGCACTGGGGATTGTGCAAACATTATGGGGTTGAAGTGGCTGAAAAACACTGGAAACATGAGCCTCAAAGCATTATAGAAAATGATGAAGTCTATATCACATGGGATCATCCATTACCAATAGTTCAAAAGATAGATGTTAGAAAACCAGATGTAGTGGTCCAGGAAAAGAAGACAAAAGTAGCATTGATCATTGAAATTGCCACACCCAGTGACTACAGTGTCCTGCGCACAGAGAGAGACAAAGTTATAAAATATCAGGATTTGCAAGCAGAAATGAGAGCAATGTGGAAGAAAGATACCCATATAGTTCCAATAGTAGCAGGAGCAACAGGTCTTATAAAAAAAAGAGTCTAAAAATAAATCTCATTTAGATAATGCTACCAATACATGTAACTCCATACGAATTACAGGAGGAGTCATTACTGGGCACATTACAGGTGCTGCGAAGAGCAGTTTTGGCTGATATCAGAGTGAAACTATACTAATTTCATGAACTTTAATCATACTTTGATTTAGGAATGGGTCCATTCCCGTCATGGTATCAGAAACCCAAAAGATTTGGAGAAATTAAAAAGGAAGAAGGCTTACTTGATAAATATGATGGTGATAGGAAAAATTGCTTATACAGCAAATAATTACATGATTCCTACAAAATATTAAAAAAAGAGTTAATGGATATCTTATTTGTTTTATAAGGGTTTCCAGGTTGAATCTGGTTAAGAAAGGAATATATATGGAAAAAAAAACACTGAGGACTACAATTGTTGAATCCTATAGTGTATGCAGCCTCAATAAACTTATATAAAGCCTTGAAATGTTACATAAAAGGAGAAAATATTATTAATATTGTTGTTGTTTGTCTTTCGGCTTTTTCCTGGTAAGGGATCGCCACAGTGGAACTCTGGTCTGCTAATGATTGGCAGTAGATTTTTACGAAACGCCGAGGTGTCAGCTCGACGCCCAACCTTCAACGAAGGCACGCCCATTTACGCACGCATGTCTTTCGAACGCTACCTAACTGTGGGGAGGTCATACAGACTCCACACAGAAGACACTCCCAAGCCACGCTGAGAATCGAAAGGGAGAACCTCTTGCTGTGAGGTAACAACGCTACTGCCGTACCACCGCGGCATCAGAAAATATTATTGATATTATTGTTAAAAGCAAATAAGTGTTTTGGGAGAAAATGGAAGCAGGTAAATGTCTTAAAGAAGATTTAAACGAATTTAAATATTATCAAAATAAAATCATGTTATGGAAATTAAAGATAAATTTGGGAAGATAGAAAAGAATGGTACCAGAATATTATGAAAATATTATGAAAGCTTTTTATTATATTGATCCATGGAAAGATTTAGAAATAGAGAAAAGGCAATGGAAATGAGATTTGTTCGGTATAAAGAGATTCATGAATGCAATGATTTTATGGAGACTGTCCATAATTTTTCCAGTTAAAGCAAATATGCCATATAAAAGGATACAAGATAGGAAATGTCATGCATGTAAGGCATATGAAGTGACTGAACATGTGTTTTAGAATTGTATAAGGGCAAACAATTTGTGGAATGAAATGTGTAAATGCAGGATGTTAAAGGAATTCAAAAAAATGGAACAGATAAACATGAATATGATTGAATTTGGTTTCTGTAGTGGTAAAAAAAGTAGCAGATAAAGAAATGGACAATATGGACTGAAAACTGAAGATTTTTAAGAAAATACGATTCTGCTTATGGACTAAAGGGTTGGGGACACACTTAAGCATTTTACATAAGCTAAGTATATATAAAAACCCTACTGTGTAACGGTTGTGAAGAGGAATCGCTTTTGATGCAACACTCCCTGCTTCTGTTCCAAGCACAATAACGGCTCAGAGAATCAGGGAGAAAACTGGAAAAAATATGGACAATAACAGCAAAAACATCCAGTTCAGTAGCTGCACTCTGAGCTATGTCCAACACACCAGACCAAACCAATTCAATAGCATAGTGGTGTACTCTTTCTTTTCTGGAAAAAAAATATGGAGTCAATCACAAGACATGAAATGAATGAAAAATTTGTAGCTAGTATGGTTCATGATGCGAACAAGGAGATTGGTGCATTGGAGTTGTTTAGTATTGAAGGAAATGCAGGTGAGCCTTTTAGAGAGGGAGATGGTGTTGTTTTTGAGATAGAAAAGGCAGTTGAGCCTTTTCCAAAGGTATTGTGTTAATTTGTAAGAAAAGGCAGTCATGCATTTGACTGACTTGGAGGACATTTTTTAGCAAATCCTCTTTGAGGAAGAGGTATCAACACAAGAATGTGTTGTAACAACCCTCCACTCGGGAGTGTTGCAGGATGAGTTACTTATGGGCATGGTGAATTTGAGTGATCTGGAGAATGGTAAAGATGTGTCCTGGGGTGAATTAATGGATTAAATTCAGGAGGAGGATGTTCAAGAAGAAGAGTCAGATGTTAAAAGAAAATTGTATACAGAGAAGATGAAGGTCGGAGACTAAAAAAAGGAAAGAAGAGAAGAAAGTGATAGGTATAAAAAACAGACCATTTACAGTATGAATTGAAAAGAAAGAAGATACTGTACTGGACAGATAATAGGGTATGGGATGAAGTAACTACAACATTAGGAGTTAAAGCAATTGAGGTAAGAGCTTTTGTACATGTGAACAAAGAGACATTTTGTGACATTATTTTTGAGTCTGGTCAGATAATGAAAATTTTTCTAGAGGAATACGAGAAAGAAAAACTGTATGCCATGGAATGTATATGTATTTAAAACTTTCTGTAGTGAGAGGCAGAAAAAGATTAACATGCAATTTAGGACTGAAGTAGAAAAAGAGATTTAAAAAAGACATTTATGAAAGTTATGCAAAGATGTGCTAGATATGTCAGATATATGATAGAGGTTTGTGGAATGGGGTGAGGGATTGTAATATGCTTTTCAAATTGAAAATGAGAACATTGTACATATTCCAAGCACTATAAATGCTGAAGGAGACAAAGGCATGATGAAATACTGGGGGCAGCCTGAGACATGTTTTCTGTATGGAATAACTGATCTTTTGATTAATAATTGTGATAAAAGATTATGCTTTTTATGTGGAAAGATAGGATATGATATAATTAACTGTGAATTAAGATGTTATAAATGTAATAAAAAGGGACATTTAGGGGTGGAATGTGAAGAAAAAGTGACAGAAATAGTAGACACTTTAGTAGATCAAAGTCAGGAGAATGAATATGTAGAGAAGGAGAAACAGTGAATGTGCAAATAGAACAAGAAGAAATTGGTCTATATTATGTCAGCGAAATGGCATTACAGCGAAAGCCATTTCGTCGACACATATAGACCAAACTCTTGAGTGAAACCCCAGTTCGATTTTTTTTGGTGAACCAACAAAACACAACATACCACTTAAACATTACAAAGTGGGGGGCTTTACCCTCCACATCCCCCAATGTGGGGGGCTGTGCCCCCCCACAACCCTCCTACCTAAATATACCAACTCCGAGATTGCACTACAGTCAGGAAAAGGGCAATGTCATATCTCAGGCCAAGTGATTTCTTTCTCTGGGAAAGAAATTGCTGACCTGAGATTTTGCTCTTTTCCAAGTTTGGTCTATATGTGTTGGCGAAACGGCATTTGCTGTAATGCTGTTTAGCTGACATGATACAGACCCGAAGAAACAAATACATTAGATAGAGGGCAAGAGTTGCAGATAATAGAGTGAAGGATTTAATATGGATAAAGATGAGGAAGAAGGGTCAAGGTTAATTGATAGAAGATCTGAAATGGAATTTAGTTGAACAAAAGAAGTTCTGTTGGTGAAAGGCTAAGCGAGGCAAAAAGAAAAAATACAGAAGGGTTTAAGAAAGAAAAAGGATTAATATAATTGCAATAAAAATATTACTTGTAAAATCTTAGCACTAAATGTTAATAATTTAGTAAGAAGAATAGGAATTTTTGAGTGGTGTAAAAAAGCAGGAAAGTGATAGAAAACATAAGGTTTTTAATGCAAAAAGAGACATCAAACTGAAGTGTGGTGGGGAAAATGTAATTTGGAATTTAAGGAGAGAGACTTGTTCTGGGGTGGTAATTTTATATAAAGGTACGATAAAGGTTCTAGACATTACACTTGTTATAGTGGGTAGAACAATAACTGTTGTAAGACGGAAATATCACATTTTTAGAAGTATTGCATTTTACGCATATGTGACAAAAAGAGAGAGAAGATCTGTTTAGAAACATTATTCAGTATACGGCTATACATATGGAAATAAATGTTGGAGATTTTAATTGTAATTTAAGACAGCAGAAAAAACAAGCCTATGATTTTAAAGTAGTGTTGGATATTATAAAATATGGGCAATTATAGATTGTAAAGAAAAGAACTGAAATAGACTTTATTTAATTTCAGCAGGTTTACTAATAGTAAAAAAAAAGGGTTATGATGGGTTTTTCAGATCATCGTGCAGTCTGGGTTGTGTTAAAAGGGAATTCTGAGTATGTAAGAATAGGGAAGGGTTTAAAAAGAATAAATGAATTGAAATGGGATGGTAAAGGGAAAGTTGATATATTGAAGCTATGGCAAGATCATGTGGACATGAGAGAATTGTATAAGGACTGGTCTGAAAGGTGGTTATTTTTTAAACAGAAGTATAAAAGGAGCTATATAACCTGGGAAAGAAAAATAAAAGGAGAAAAAGTATAAGCAGTTAAGTAATGATACTATTGGTAGTTGAGAAAAAAAATAGCATTTTCTTATTAAAGAACAAGAGTTATATGACTAAAACAGGAGAAAAATAGAGCAATTATTGTATAAGCACACATATTTCTACAGGGGAAAAAGTAAATTGCATCATGTTTCAGTAAAATAATTAAAGAGAATAATAGTATTATGAGAGAAGTGAAAGACACATTAGGCATATTACACAAGAGAAAATTATGGAAATTGTAAAAGAATATATTAAAACATCATTTAAAGGACAGATAATAAGAGACAATAAAAAATGGAAAGTAGGTACTTTTTTTCTGATAAACATAACAAGGATCTGGAAAAGAAAATTTTGATAGTGGAATTAGAAAATGTATTAAAAGTAGTTAATTTAGAATTGGCAACAGGTCCAGATGGAATAGAATATGGAATGTTTAAGAATATGACATTATATAAAAAATGTGTTTTAATGCTATTAAATGAATGGTTAGAGGATTTATTTTTTAACAATAAATATCTTTATTAAATTATCACACATGACATAGGTAATCATACATTTATATAAATGAAAACAAACCATATTAATGCAATGATAGCTGCACAAATTATACATCACTTAATAATCTGTCCAGTCATTGTCAGGCAAGCATTACATAGCTCATTCAAATCCTGCCTTCTTTTAATTGTTGTTCCTCCCCTACATATATTATTCCCACAATTCCCATGTTTTCCTATGTAATTTTCTCCTATCCTTTTCTAAAAGATCCAAAATCCAGTTGTTTTATCTATGTTACTATATTCAGTACTTCTGGTAAAGTTTGTTTAGATGCTGATTTCCATTTTCTATTAATTGCTTTTTTAGCAGCCACCAGAATTACTCAGCCTTACTATGCCTAGGCAGTTCCAATTCTGTATTGTATCTCAAAAAATCATATTCTTAGTTATACCAATTTTCTCACCCAGTATCTCTGATAGAGTAGTCTACAGGGAATCATTAAAGTCTGACAATTCATTACAGTCCCAGAAAATGTTTCCATTTACCTGTTTCTTCCCGATCCCACCTCCAACATTTGCTGTCTACCGGAGGAAAAATTCTTTGCGAGTCTACTTGGGGTATAAAAATGCCTATGTAAACACTTCCAAGCAAAGATCCTAAATCTTCTAGACTTTGTTGCACATGTGGGAGATGTACATATATCCTCCCATTGTTTCTTTGTGACTTGTTTATCCAATCTTTCTTCCCAATCCTTTCTAACCTCCTCTGACTGAGTCTTATAGTTATAGTGCAATATTTTGCATGCTCTACTTATTCATTTTTTAACAGCAGCTCCTGTTGTAGATTCTACTAAAAACTTTACCAGTCCTGCTCTTTCACTTAGGATCCCCTATTTCTTTCTCCTTTGCCTATACTCTGATATTGGTCCTTGATAGGGAAGGCAGTATCTAGCCTGCAGTCTAAATAAATCCTTGGCCTCTTCCATTCTATTACATTTCTCCCTGTAATTATTTGCTCCCAATGCATTGGTTCTTTTCCCAGTTTTCTGCAATAAATTCCAGTCTCCTCTTGCCTAGTGTCTGTATCCCTAATTGCAGTCATCCTTATTTGAAGAATCTCCTTTCTCCATTCCCATGTTGGCTTAGTTCTTAGAATACTTTCTGCTACTTTATGAATATAATATGTTGTAGTTAGTTATTCTGATTAAGGATCTTCATCCAAAATCCCATCCTCTCCTTATTTCTTGAGCTTCTCCCCTGTTTCATCATCATCCCTTTCCACTTTGAATTATAGGTTTCTGCTTGTATTATGTATAGAAGCCTTAACAGTGTAGCTCTGAAATACCCCTTCAAACCGTCTTGTTAAATTTGAAGAATTAGCTTATCCCACTTGCCTCTTGCCATCTTCCCCTCCTAGATAAAATTCTTCAGCTCTTTATTAATTGCTATCCACAGCTTCTCCTCTGGTTGATAAAAATATGCCTGACCTTTGTATAAAACTCAAAGAACTATAAACATTTTAACCACTTGTATTTTTCTGTCCATATGCAAATAACAGCTTCCATGTTCTCATTTTTTGTATTATCTTTTGTTTAGTCTCTTCCCACATATCCTTAGCTGCCACACCAGAATCCTTTTTAATCCATACCAAATACTTAATTTTATCATTTCCCCATAAATAAAGATAATGCTGAATCAGTTTGTGTGTGGGTACATAATTTAGAGCTACTGCCTTTGTTTTAGCTTTATTAATTCTGTATCCCGAAAAGATATGAAACTGCCTCAAAATGTTCCACAACACAGAAATGTCCTTTTCTGTTTTTTATCAGGTATAAAATAATACCTGCAAACAGAGCAATGTTTTCTTGACTACCATACCAATTGCATCCTTTAATTTCCGAGTGTCTTATTTTCTTTGTCAGTGGTTCTAAATATAGTGCAAATAACAAAGGAGAAAGGGGACACACCTGCCTGGTTCCTCTGTTCAAACAGAAATTATCAGAGAGGAACTCACTTGCTTTCATTTTCGTCTCCAGTCCCTCATATAGTCTTATAATCAACCTTATAATTTTATCGGGGAATGAAAATGCTTCCACACTCCACCTCAAATTCCCAGCTTACTTTGTCAAATTCTTTCTCTGCATCAAGACCCATCAACAACAGTGGTATTTTCTTACATTTAGCTTCACTCTGGATCATCAGTGTTCTGTTAATATTGTAAATGTTTGTCTCCCCTCCACAAGGGTAAATGTTTGTCTCCCCTCCACAAAACTACCTTGATACAGATCTATCAATTTTGGCATCACCTTTGCCATTATCGATATAAACTCTTTATAATAAAGTGTGATAAGAGACCTTGGGACACAGGTGGACAGTAGTCTCTCCTTTGATAATCACATCGCCACAGTAGTTAGGAAATCCATCTACATGGCACACCTCTTCACAAAAGGTTTCTCATCCAGGAAAAAAGAGGTCATTGTTCCCCTCTACTCATCACTCATTAGACCCATTATAGAGTACAACGCCCCTTTTGGTATGTACCTCACAAGACATCTACAACAACTGGAAAGGCCATAGAAATACCGCAAAAAGAGGATTACCAGCCTCAAACAGATGCCCTACGCAGACCATCTCAAAAAACTCCAGCATTACGCTGTTGCATATCGCCTACTCAGAGGCGATCTCTGCCTAACATACAAAGCTATGTCAAACCCAGAGCTGTTGGACATGCTCCACGTAAAGAAATCCCAATCCCTGTCCCTCCGAGCTACACTCTCTAGGGACCTAAACCTTGTCACCACAATAAACTGAACATGCTAGAGAGATAGATTCCTGTCTCAGAAACTTACCATACTCTGGAACAAACTACCTATCTATATCAAACAAAGGTCCTCATCAGCACTCTTCAAGAAAAATCTTGATGATTGGTTGGGAGATAGGAAATTCACCCCGGGGATCACTTCTGTGGCTCTGCTTGACAGGGGCACAGGAATATAATTTTCTTGGGTGGCAAAAGCCAGCATACCATTTGGCTAGGATTAAATAGGCCCAATAGCCTAGTACCTACCTATGAACCTATAATCATGGTTTTGGATTGACATCGGCCTGTATGAAGCTGGATCTTATGGGTCTTTACCCTCTTTATGTATTACAGCCATCACTGCTTTCTTCCAGGATGTTGATGTTTCTCCTTCTCTTAAAATACTGTTAAACAAAGCCTTCAAGATCTTTATCAGTTTTTTCCCCTCTTAGCTTCCAAACCTCCACAGAAAACAGTCTTGTCTTTTTTTTTGTATTTTCATGAACCACAAAATGAGGAAGAAAGGATACTTCATAACTTGGGTGTCTGCAGTCAAGTCTGGTACCAGCTTGACGGAATGAAGTCTTTCAGAATTTCCAATTAGTTGATGTCCTTCCTTATCACTGTTACAGTATTCTTTATTTAGCCCAGCAACCAGCCAGTATACCAAAGCCTTTAGTTCTTATAGGCACTGTACATCACATGTAATGCACCCCGTACAAGGCATACGGCATAAAGTTCACATACGAACGGACACACTCAGAGCATCTTTGCTGCCAGTCTGAATGCCATTATCGTTCATTAGTCTGAATGCCCTTCTGCTGTGCTGGTTACCAAGCCATTTTCAGGTAAGTGCCACATTGAGGTTTTCTTCCCTTCCTTTCCTTTTCTTACTGTTATTGTGTTCATGTCATCCAGACAGGGAAAATGTCAGTGTGGGAAACAGATTCCCCATAAAGACTATCACGACCAGTGTAATATTTGTTTGGGAGATTCCGTGATCATACACAATTATCTGTCTGGCAGGCATTTGCACCTTACCCAGTTGCTTGTTCTCTTTGTCCATATAGCTGGAGAACCAATGTCTTAAGTTGTTGGCTAAGGGTGCTATGGCGGAATCGTCCTGTCCTGAAGGTAGCAATCTGCCACGAAAGAGGCCAAAAAAGTCAGGCCTGATTCTGTTGCTGTGTTCCCCTGGACATTTCTCTATAGAGGCTGGTAAATTCTCTGAAGACCGTCTAGTGCTTGCTTTGGATTCCTCTGCTGCAACCGCTTCAGAGGCTGGCATGGATCCAGCTTCTTGCACGTCCTTTGAGTCTTTTCAAACTTCTGTACCTGATGTGAAGGGAACCTCGGCTGATAATATCTGAGGGACCAAGGGGGATTCCATTGATTTTTAGTGATGGAGGAGATACCTACAACTATTTTAGAGTTGCATCAGAGGGTTTGACCTTCTGAGGATGTTTTGTGCGAATTGCCCGCGGAAGAAGAAACAAAAGATCAAACATATTTCACATGTTGTGAAGGATCCCCAATGTGAATGGCAGGATTTCACTTGGTGTTTGTTTAATGCTTTGATTGCCTTCAAGTCACCTCAAGGAATCTCTGTTCCTGCTCCATCCTGATCTTCCAATCCAGTTAAGAGGCTTAGGGAATACTATGGTTCTGAGAAGGAGGATTCCTTCTGTAATGTTAGCCCCTTCTGATAAAGCATCCAAGTTGATGCCTTCCACCAAGCTGCTGAATTCTGATAAAGGTAGAAGGGCCATGGAAAGGTTAGGTAAGAAAGTTTACACTGCTGCCACCTTATCCTTTAGGGCCATTAATTGCCAGATTCATATGACCAGGTATATTTTGGCTGTCCTTTCTCACATTTTTAAGGTGGTATCTGACCTGTTTGATTCTGAGGGGAAGGCTTCAGCCCTTTCCCTGCTGTTCTCCACTTTGCAAGTTGCTTGCCATTCAGTCAAATGCAGTTGTGATGCAGCTGATGCCTGTTCCATGGCTGTTGCCTTTGATTCAGTTATATGGCATTATTCTTAGCTTCATCGTCAGGCTTTGCCTGATGACATCATGCCAAACTTTTGGATGCTCCTTTGGATAACAAAAGGCTTTTTGGATCAGCTACTGCTGACCTTTTCAAGTCCCTCCAGGACAATGGCAAAGCCTTGCAGGAGCTGAAACATATTTTTTGTTTTTCTTATTCCTAGGTTTCAGAGGAACTATCCTTCCAAGTCTGCCTTTGTTCATAGGCACTCTTGCCTTCCTCCTAAGGAGAAGAGTTCTAGGTGTGTGTGTATCCTGCTAAGTCTGCTTAGACTCCTGCCTCCCAGAAACCTTTTCAGGACAAGTCTGATTCTGTTCAGTGGTTTGCTTCCCCCTTCCCTTGGCCAGGTTTCTTTGTCCCTTCGCCATTTTCTCTCTCTTCCAAATTGGCTTCAAATCACCTCAGACTCTTGTGTTCTATCCATTATCTGTCAGGGATATTTTATGGTTTGGAAGTCCCTTCCTCTCTTTTCAGGCATTCCTCACCCTCCCCATTAGCAGCGTTCTCATTTCCCAGAGTTCCTTTACTCTGTTCTTGATCAGGACACCATTCAAGCTGTTCCTCCCAGAATGTTTTTGGTACCAAAAAATGAGGGTACATGGAGACTAAGTTTGGATCTTTCCCTGCTAAACCTCTTTCTCAAGATTCCTTTCAGATGTTATCCAATCACCATTAGACATTGTTTCCTCTTCTACTTCATCATGTCTTTTTGGTATCTCTGGATCTTAAGGATGCATACCTTGGCTTTTCCTTCCATTTTCAATTCTCTGTTTTGCTCTTTGGCTTCTCTACTGCCCCAAGGGTATTCACCAAATGCCTTGCTTCTGTCATTGCATTTTGCATGCTTTGAGGTATTCAGATTTTTTAATATCTAAGAGATCTGCTTATTCAAGCTGCTTCTCCCAGCAGTCTGCTTCAGGATCTTTAGTTTACTACCTGCCTATCACAAAGTATGGGGTTCACCATAAACCGCCTGAAAACTGTTCTGATGCCCTCCCAAGATCATGTTTTCCTCGGATGCAGGCTTCAGACAGTTCCCATGTTAGCATCTCTTCCTGCCCCCAAGGCTGTCTCTCTGATAACCTTTTTTCAATCCTGTGTTCCTCTGGCATCTGTCACGGCCAGGGAAATTTTCAGGATCTTGAGGTTTGTGGCCACCATTATTCCCATGCTTTGTCTTGCCAGGCTCCATGTGAGGAAACTTCAGTGGTATCTCAAATTGATGTGGCTTCAGCACTGTCACCCCCTGGATTTCCTGGTACCTTCTCTTCCCTGTCTCAAGCTGAAGCTTAAGTGATGGATCCATTAACTCTCTGTCAATCCAGGACTTCCTTTTCAATATCTAGTTCTCACTCAGGAGCTTTTTATAGATATCTCAGACAGGGAGTGGGGTGCCTCCTGTGACAGTGTCTCTAGCCTCCTCATCAGAGGTCAGACCACATCAACATAAAGGAGGTGAAGACTCTAATTCTGGCTGTCCAAGCTTTTCATTCACTCTGTCATTCCAGGCCCCTCAAACTCTTCACAGACAATACCATAGTGATGTGGTATGTCAAGAACCAGTTGGACACAAGGTCTTCTTTGCAGACTAGCTGTTCAGGTCTGGGAGCTAGGTATCCAGTATCAAGTTACTCCTCAGGCAATTTACAGACACTCTGAGAAGGTCCAGCACAGAAGCTCATGAATGGATGCTTCACAGAGATGTGTTCCTGGACATTGTCCATCAGTGGAATATTCCTCAGGTAGATCTTTTTGCCTCCTCGCTGAGCAGACAAATTCCTCTGTTCTGTTCCAGAGTCCTAACTCCTCTGGCTTGGAAAGTGTATGCACTGTCTCTTCCTTGGAAGGGGATGTTTCTGTATGCACTCTCCCTTCATCTGTTGCCATGAGTTCTGCACAAGATCAGGCAGGACTCTCCCAAAATCTTTCTGGTGACTCCCATTTGGTCCAGAGAGCATTGGTTCTCCCTTCTGTCTCACTTGGTCAGGGGCAGTCACCACACTTTACCTCACCGGGTGGATTTTCAAGTCAAGGGATCTCTTGTCCATCCTCACCTGTCTACTTTTCAGCTCTCACTGTGGGTGATAGGGTTTAGATCCCTCTTCTTTGTGAACTTTCTCTAGGTTCTGCAGGAGGTCAGGAAACCCACTACCAGAAAATCCTATATGTTCTAATGGAAAAGGTTGTGTATCTGGTGCCTCTTCTGCCATCAGGATCTCCTATCTGTGGAGCTTCTTCTGGTTCTCTCTTATTTGTGTGATCTGTTCCACGCTGGATTGGAATGTTCTTTGGTTAAAGATCACCTGTAGCAGTTTCTGCTCGTCTGCCATTGACTCCTCCTCTGCTCTCTAGATTTGAAGTCAAACTATTGCTCAAAGGTGTCCTTCATATCTGGCTTCACAGGAAGCTCATTCTGACTTCCTGGGACCTCAGTTTTGCACTTGAAAAAAATTGACCCAGGCTTCTTTTGAACTTGCTTCTTCAGCTTTCTTGCAAAATTGTACTTGGAAGACTGTTCTTTTGGCTCTTACTTCAGCCAAGAGAGCATTTGAACTTCGGGCTCTCATGGCTATTCATTCTTTCTTTGTTTTTCACTCAGACAAGATGTCTGTTCATACTAATGTTTCTTGTATGCCCAAGGTGGTCAGTGAGTTGTCCCATAGTCAGTCTAGTCATTTTCCTTCCTTTTTTCCTTCTCTGAGGCCTACCAGTGAGAAAATTCTTCATACCTAGATTTATATAGACAGCTCAGATTTTATTTGGGTAAAACTAAAGATAATTACAAATCTGAACAGCTGTTTGTTTCCTTTCATTCCAGGATTTTGGGTTTAGTGCAAACCATCTCCTCCTGTTTTTTTAAGGCCATGTCCTTTTGTTATGCTTTTCATGGAAAATGTCTTTTCTCATCTGTGAAGTCACATTCTACTAAGGTGATTGCCTCCTTTGGTGCCTTTTTCCAAGGTCTGGATATCAATTCCATCCTTTAGGCTGCTACTTGATCCTATTTCCAGGGACTAGGCAAGCTTTGCCAGGGCTATCCTATGGGTTTGTAGAGGTCTCTTCTGTGTCTTCCTCCTCTCCAGGCTTCCTCTTAAGGTCTTGTATTCTTCCCTTAGGTAAATAATACTGCAACAGTGATATGGAAGAACATAGTACAGGTGTGTAAAATCTTAACCATAACAGTAGATGTCCTTCTCTTCACAGTTGCGGTATTTGGTCCCTTCCTTCTATCCCTTCTGTCTTAACTCTTGCCTGGTATTTTTGCTGCCCTCCTGGCCCAGGTGTTCCCCTTCCTCTGTTTCCTTCTGCATGCACATATTCTCCTTGTCCCCGAGAATATTCTCTTCTTCCTGAGGCATTTTCAGTTCCGCTTGTGTGTGTTTAGTACATCACCTTTTGCTCTACTCTTTGCATGGGGAACATAAATGTAACGTACAGTGTCTATAAGAATAAACGTTTTGGTATACTGGCTGGATGTGGAGCTCTTCTTGCCCTGTTCTACAGGGCACTGTCAGTGTTGACTAAAATAGAGAAATTTTAGTATTTTTGAGTACCAGATACTCTAGCATGTAATCATCACAGCTTAACCATAGGAAGTTGTGGGGTATGATGGCAAGGGCAAGAATGAATGAGATTAAAACTGTAAAAGATATCCAGAAATTGGTGTCTAGGTCTCTTGATGTATCTGTCAGCTGTTTACAAAAGGTCTTTAGCCTAAGCACGGTTTTGGAAATACTTTCAGTTGACATCAACAAGAGTAAAATCCTCCATAGAAGCCCACCTCAACACCTCAAAAAGTCCTTCATTTCTAGTTTGCAGTTTCTAATGCATATGTATGAAAAACTGAAGAATGTTGCAGATATACATACAGATATGATATGTAAGATCATCTGGAAATCTACAAATATCGGACCAATCTTGTTGGGGGGAACCTGCAAATAAACGCAAAACCTTTAACTAACAGACATTGCTAACCAACACCCCCCAAAAAATAAAACTGGAGTTAAGTATTTTTTTTTTTTTTCAAAAGGAAAAGCCATCCTGTACTCCAATGTAGAGGCTAAGCCCCAAACTTAAATATATTAACTCCAAGAAGGAAGGTGTCTCCTTTTTGATGAAGGTGCACATCACGAACATATTATACCAGCGATGATTTCACTGCAAACACCTACAAAAAGAGTCCCACCATGTATCCTCACCACCAACCAAACACACTTATGTACCTCACACAAGCCAGCTGTATAGTATTTCTGCCACATAATCAATTAACTTTAATCCACTAAATATATTATGTAGTCAGAATACTGCAAAGGTAAAAAACACTGGAACAGTAATGTTGACATTATGGCACACACACACACACACACACACACACATATATATATATATATATATATATATATATATATATATATATATATATATATATATATATATATATATACACACACACATATACGCACACAGACATATATATATATATATATATATATGTGTGTGTATATATCGCTCGCTCTCTCTCTCTTTCTCTCTCTCTCTCTATATATATATATATATATATATATATATATATATATATACACACACACACACACACACACACACACACATATACAGTGGATATAAAAGGTGCACACACCCCTATTAAAATGCTAGGTTTTTGTGATATAAAAAAAAATGAGACCACAGAAAATCATTTCAAAACTTTTCCCACCTTTAATGTGACCTATAACCTGTACAATTCAATTGAAAAACAAATCTGTTAGGGGAAAAAATATAAAAAATAAAAAATGTACAGTAAGCTGGTTGAATAAGTGTGCACACCCTTAAATTAATACTTTGTTGAAGCACAATTTGATTTAATTACAGCATTCAGTCTTTTTGGGTAGGAGTCTTAGCATGGCACATCTTGACTTGGCAATATTTGCCCACTCTTCCTTGCAAAAGCACTCCAACTCTGTCAGATTGCAAGGGCATCTCTTGCGCACAGCCCTCTTCAGGTCACCCCACAGATTTTTTACTAGATTTAGGTCTGGGCTCTGGCTGGACCATTCCAAAACTTAAATTTTCTTCTGGTGAAGCCATTCTTTTGTTGATCTGGGTGTATGCTTGGGGGTCGTTGTCGTATTGAAAGGTGAAATTCCTATTCATGTTCAGCTTTCCAGCTTTTGGACCAAAAGTGACTGGCATTTGGAACTGATCATAATTCCCTCCACCTTGACTAAAGCCCCAGTTCCAGCTGAAGAAAAGCAACCTCAAAGCATGATACTGCCAATACCATGCTTCACCATGGAGATGGTGTTCTTTTGGTGATGCGAAGTGTTATTTTTGCACCAAACACACCTTTTGGAATTGTGGCCAAAAAGTTCATCCTTGGTCTCATCAGACCATAACACATTTTCCCACATGCTTTTGGGAGACTCGATGTATTGTTTTGCAAATTTTAGCCGGACATAGATGTTTTTCTGTGTAAGAAAAGGCTTCTGTCTTGCAACCCTACCACATAGTCCAGACATATGGAGAATACAGGAGATTGTTGTCACATGTAGTACACAACCAGTACTTGCCAGAAATTCCTGCAGCTCCATCAGTGTTGCTGTAGGTCTCTTGGCAGCCTTCCTGACCAGTTTTCGTTTGGTCTTTTCATCAATTTTGGGGAGACGTCCTGTTCTTTGCAACATCACTGTTGTCCCATATTTTCTCCACTTTTTGATGACTGCCTTCACTGTGTTCCAACTGAGTAAACGGGAAGATCCTACTAGGACAGCTGAACTTTATTTGGGGCTAATCAGAATCTCTCTAATTGATGGCAGGTGTGTACCTAAGACTGAATGTTGTAATTAAATCAAAAGGTGCTTCAAAAGTATTAGTTTAACGGTGTGCACACTTATGCAACCAGCTTATTGTACGTTTATTTTTTATATTTTTCCCCCTAACAGGTTTGTTTGTTTTTCAATTGGATTGTACAGGTTATAGGTCACATTAAAGGTGGGAAAAGTTTTGAAATGATTTATTGCGGTCTCATTTTTTTAGATCACCAAAACCTAGCATTTTAACAGGAGTGTGTACACTTTTTATATTCACTATATGTGTGTGTGTGTGTGTGTGTGTGTGTGTGTGTGTGTGTGTGTGTGTGTGTGTGTGTGTATGCACACACGCACACCCATTAATTTGGGATTTCTCCTCAGTAGTTAGGAGTAGTATAACTTTCATTGTAAAGTAGCAAGGCTCAAAAAATTCAGAAGAGGGCTTTGAACCTCATGTTATGTACTAAGCAATTGAAATACATCCATAGTGGCTTCTGGACACCTCACCATCAGTTAACATGTAAATTTACTCAGGACTTAAGTTGCTTCCACTGTGGTGCCTGATGAGTCATTAAGCAGTATAAATTCTGAAACGTCTAGATAGATAGGAAATTACTGGTCCAAAGTCACAAAGATTGATAACTATCAGATTCAAGCAATAAAACCATTGCAACTTGGCCTAACTAGGAGAACAAAAAAAATGAATCTGTTACATAACTGTAACAGGAAACCTAATAATCTCTCATTGGGAAAATATGGAGAATGTCCCAAGAACTGCACATACAAACTATTTGGTAATGTAGGTCATGTTACTAATTAATCTGCTACATAACTGTAACAAGAAACCTAATAATGTCCCATTTGGAGAATATGGAGAATTTCCCAAGTACTTACAAACTATTTTGTAATGTAGGTCACGTTACTTGGACCCACCCTTCTCCTCTGCCTCCAAATAAGTTCTCTCAACAAGCACTGTCAAGAGGAAAGAGATATTCAGATGTTTTACGAAGACATGAAAAGTTCTAAGTATGAATACTGACTTTCTGTAGAGCAACTTATTATTAAGTAGCAAAAGCATATGCAAGAGGGTGAGATGAATTTATAATGAACTTGACAGAAATTCTATCCTGCTGGTTATCAGTTTACATAATTGTATATTACTGTTAAGGTTTTCATATCTTAGCCTTGTGTGTGTGTATGTACAGTTTCAAAACTAAGTTGAAAATGTGTTTTAGCTGCAATAAAGCAGATTAAAATTACTGTAAGATTAGCAACATGGTACTTCCATCCTAGAGGATCAAGTATCAATTAGTTTTTGAAACAATGCAGTGTTGCACCAGTCACAAAGCTACTGTAACAGTAAACTGTAATGTTTGGGTGTTTCCCACTTTACTTTGTGTCTTCTTTGGCCTGAAATTGTAAAAACAGTTGCTTGTGTCCTTCCTTGTGTGGACTAGTGCAGGAATACTAATGTAGGTATGTTCAGCTTTGACACACATTCTCCACAGTTTTTCTTACCACGTCTCAGTGTCACACATCTCCCACTCACCTGAAATAAATTTTACTGCAAATAAGGTTGTATTTTACTTTTCAGTGCTCTTTATTATTTTTATTTCTTCACTAATGCCATTTTTCTTTTAAGGATTTGAGATGGTGAAATATGTGAATAAGTGTACAATAGACAGTCTCTTTTGCTTACAGTCTAATTATAGTATGAAGGATTTTGAGCATTTAAAATAATTTAAACTGCCACAAAAAATTGAATGTATAAGTACTGATATCTTATCTGACTGAAAAATGACTAAGGAAAATGAGTTCTACCCACATAATCAAAAAAAAATTTAAGAAGCTTGTTCAGTAGGTGGAATATATAAAGAAAAAAAATCTTCCCATGTCTGGATTCTATGACATGACCTAAAAGAATTTCTTTTCTGGAGGATGACACATCATCTTTACAGACCCACATAGTCGGGGAAGAGGAGTCAATTTTTGTAGTGTCAGAGGTACCAAAAACTGATGATGTCCATCCATATCACTGTTGCAGTATTCCTAATGAAGGTGATCTCCTGCCAAGGACAGCACAACATCCTGTCAGTTTACCAAAGCCTTTAGTATCTAGAGTTGCCATGCATCGCACATATGCTCCTCACACAAGGCATAGGGTGTAAAGGTAACATACGAATGCACACACTTCAGAACTTCTTTGCCTCCAGTCTGAACACCATCATTGAACATGAGACTGAGTGCATTTGTTCTGTGCTGGTTAGGGAGCTATTTTTGAGATAAGTGCCCCGTTGGTGTTCTTCCTTATCTGTCTCTCTAGTGTTTTTGGTTTCATGTTATCTGGAAAGGGAAAATGTTAGTGTGGGAGGCACATTTCATAGGTTTATAGGTAGGTACTGGGCTATTGGCCCTAGGGCCTATATAAGCCTAGCCAAAAAGGTACCCTGGCTTTCGCCACCCAAGAAATTATTTTTCCTGTCCCCTGTCGAGCAGAGCCACAGAGGTGATCCCCGGGGTGAATTTCCTATTTCCCATCCAATCATCAAGATTTTTCTTGAAGAGTGCTAATGAGGAGCTTTGTTTGATATAGATAGGTAGCTTGTTCCAGAGTATGGGAAGTCTCTGGGACAGGAATCTATCCCTCCAGCATGTTCTTTTTATTGTAGCGACAAGGTTTAGGTCCCTAGAGCATGTAACTCGGAGGGATTGGGATTTCTTTAAGTGAAGCATGTCCACAGCTCTGGGTTTGACATAGCTTTGTATGTTAGGCAGAGATCACCTCTGAGTAGGCGATATGTGACAGAGTAAAGCTGGAGTTTTTTGAGATGGTCAGTGTAGGGCATCTGTTTGAGTCCAGTAATCCTCTTTGTGAGGTACCTATGTGGCCTTTCCAGCTGCTGCAGATGTCTTGATCTACATTCCAAAAGGGGTGTTGTACCCTACAATGGGTCTAATGAATGCCGAGTAGAGGGGAACAATGACCTCTTTTCCTGGATGAGAACCTTTTTGTGATGAGGTGTGCTACATAAAAGGAATTCCTGACTAATGTGGCGATGTGATTATCAAAGGAGAGACTACTGTCCACCTTGGTCCCAAGGTCTCTTATTACACATTCGGCATTAAGTAGACTGCCATTTATGTGGCAGTTCATGGGTACAAAGTTTTTAACAAAGGTGATGACAATGCACTTTTTGGCATTGAGCTTGAGCCCATGCCTCTGACACCAGGCATCTGTCTGAGTGAGACCCTTCTGTAGGATGTCCACATCATCTGGGGACTCGACTATGGCTCCTAGTTTTCAGTCATCTGTGAACTTCATTGGCCAGAGGCCTTCTGTGTTAGCCTGTACTTCAGAGAAGTAGATACCAAACAGGAGAGGTCCCAGGACTGAACCCTGTGGTACTCCACTTGTCACTGGTTTGAAGTCATATTTGAAGTCTGCAACTTTTACAGTGTGGGTTCCGTCAGTGAGCCAGTAGGCAACCCATCTTGTGACGTAGGGATTTATACCTAGTTTAGTGAGTTTAGCTATAATTCCAGAATGGGGGATGGTGTCAAAAGCCTTGGCGAGGTCAAGATAGGCTGTGTGAACCACCTTGCCCTCGTCTACGGCTTTGGGGACTGCCTCAAAGAAGTCGATCAGGTTCAGAAGGCATGATCTGCCTTTCACAAACCCGAACTGGGTGGGGTCCAGAGTTTGGAGGTTACCAGTGTCTTTGTTTATGAGTTCCATGATGATATGTTCCATGGCCTTGCAGAACAGTCTTGTCAGGCTAATAGGGCGATAGTTCCCAGGATCAGTGGTGGTTCCCCCTTTGTGAAGTGGGATAACTGTTGCTGTGCGCCATTCAGTGTACACAAAGTCTGACGCGAGACTATGATTGAACATGGTGCTTAGGTGGGGAGCCAGTTCGTTCTGAAGTTCATGTAACACGCAGCCTAGGATGTTGTCCGGTCCTATGGATGCTGTGTTTTTGGTTTTAGAGAGTGTAGCTTTTACCTGAAAGATCTGATTACAAGGACTCTGCATTCTTCCTGTTTATATATGGGCCCTTTAGGGGGTGAGAGGGGGGTAAAGTTAGCACTGAACCTATCTGCCAGGATGTTGGCAGTATCAGTTGGTTCTGTAATTTTCGTGATGTTGTGCTGTAACTAAGAGCAGATCTGGGTGTTGACATTGAGATTCTTGATATAGCTATAGAATGTTTTGTGGTTGCCCTTAGAATCAGTGGCGATTTTGTTTTCATAGCTAGCTTTGGAGGATCTTATAAGGGATCTCAGCTTCTTACTGAGGCTGACCAGGCAGCTCCTCCACTCATGGTATTTTTACTCTCTTTTGCAACAGTTTCTTCCTTCTGTTGTAGAGTTTGTTTATGGCAGGGGACCACCAGATTGGCTTCCTTTTTTTGGAGGATAGCGTCTTGGTTCTGTTTGGGATAGCACAATCCATACACTAGTGTAAGTGCTTATAGAGTGCATTTGTGTAGGATTCAGCAGTCATAACTGTATTGTCCATTTGCATGGGTGTCATGAAGTTCACCACATCTGTCTTAAGAAGCATGAAGTTGGTTTTGGAGAATTTTTTTACTGTGGTTTCCTTAATGGTGGGTGGGGGCGGGATGCGGATATCTAGGGTGATTAGCTTATGGTCGGATCTGACCAACGAGGAGTTGATTTCAAGTGTGGAACACCGGTCAGTCATGTTTGTAATGACTAGGTCTAAGATATTGTTGCCTCTGGTGGGGGTGTGGATAAGTTGATCCAGGACATTGGAATTTATGAATTCCAGAAAGGGTTGCGCAAAGGAGTTGGTACATGAGTAGTTTTCCCAGTTAATGGTGGGGTAGTTGAAATCCCCCATTATTAGGTTGAACCCTAATATTTTCCAGTTTATCAAAAAAAGAGGAGTGGTAATTCTGGGGCATGGTGGGGGATCTGTAGCAAGCTACAATTTGGATTGCATTTTTGCCCAGAGTTAGTTGCACTTGGATAACCTCGGATCGGATGCATTATGCTGCGCAGCTGTCCTGGAGGTGTGGATATCCTTAATGAATATGGACACACCTCCCAAACATTCCCAGAGGTAGCTGTCTCTAAATGCTTTATGTGCCTGAATAAGGTCTCCTTTTAAATATCCGTATGAAACACTGCACCAAGTTCAGATGTTTTCATCTTTCATAACTTAATTTGTCACATCCATGAATGCCTTTTTATATTTCTGCTGTACTCTTTCCAGATCACTCATGTTTGTTTTCATATACAATTTCTGCATTATTCCACAATCAAGTTTGGGTCTAGTATAACTAACAGACAATGACTTCATTTCTGATTTATTAGAATTTATACATCTTTTTGTACAACCTATAGTTCTATAACACATTAACTAATTAATTGATATGATTAGAAAAACCCAAAGTTGGATCTACGAATCTACCCTGTTCCTTAAGTGAATATACAGTTTTAATGACTATATATTATGTAGTCACCTTTCAGTGTGTGTATTCCAGATCTCATATGCTTATTTTTTATGTATTTATAAGCATATTATTTTGCTGTGCCCAAGTGGTCAATTTAGTCAAGTTCTTTTGCAGACATGCCCTATCTGTAACACATTATCAGTTTATCATTTTAAAGTCATCTGCATACAAACTGTAGAACACCTCAGATGAAAAAGATAGATGTGAAAGATATAATCTAAACAAGTGTAGGCCTAGGATAGAGTCCTGTGGGACAATCCTGACTGTAACCTGAAATTTCACCTGTCCAGTTGCTGTATAATATACTTGTCATATTCTATTTGTAAGCCATGCAGCTATTCATCCTATCAACAGTACATCAGTACCTAGTAGCTCTAATTTATTAATCAGGGTTTTGTGCATGACCATATCAAATGCTGAAGTTAAATCTATATAAATTATATCACAGCACAATTTTTAATTCATAGCTGTTATATTGTTATAGAACATCATGTTACAGGTGGTAATAGATCTGTTTTCGACATATACATGCTAATATATGGTTTCAAGTCCAAGCCTTTCCAATTCTGGCAATAATTTATCCAGTATAACCTCCATTATTTTTCCATAGCATGAACATAAACTTAAGGGTCTGTATGAATCAGGGTTTGTCCTACTTCCCTTTCCCTTAAAGGCAGTTTTAACAAGTGTATGTCTCCAGTCACGAGGCATGTCCCCATATTTATACAACATAATAAATAATAATTATAATGGTACTCCAAGTTCATGCCTAAGTGTTCTCAGGCCATTATCACTAATACCATCTCCTCCCTGTGCTTTTTATTTTGACCCAGTTTACATAGTTCTTTTTCAATATAATTTAAGTTGATTTCAGTATTTGAGGTTACCTGGATGTCACTAGGACAATTTATCACCCCCTTTTGTGGAGGCAAAACTGCTTTGCATTAGATTTTGTAAATCCATCTATAGTATGTTGTGTCTGAGAATACATTTTAAAATCTACACACACTTGATCAATTTGTATGTCTTTACTCCTACCACATCTTATGTATCTGTAAAATGGTTTCCTGTTGTGCTCAATATCTTTATATACATTTTTTTCAAATTTTTCTTGACATTGTCTCACATTGTTTAATTTGTCTGTCCAGCTTGTTTATTTCAGTTTTCAGAGTAGCATTTCTACCTCTTTTCCATGTCTTATATTTTTTTGTCTCTTACCTTAGTCAAGTATCTTGTTTTATGGCAATATATCCTACTGACATTGTGTGCATAGATCGTAATGTTAATGTTTTTTTTTTTTTGCATTCAAACAATTTCTGTTTCAAAACATTCTACATTCCTTCTAAAGTTTTTCTACTGAACACATCACTAAAGTTAGTTTTACATAGTGACTGCATTGCTTCCATATAATCTGTTATGAATCTTCTGTGCATTGGTTTAGATTTCAGTTATCAAGCAACACGTTTAACCTTTATAACGTCATGATCACTGCACAAAAATGGTGGTAAGATATGACTTGAAGTAACAGTAATTTTTTTAGGAACACAAGCAATGTCTAGTACATTCCATTTCCTGGTAGATTTTTTTTTTTTTACAGTCTGAAGCAATTATTGTTCCTGAACATATGTTGTAAATAATTTCCTTACTAATGTTTTTTAATCAATATTATTCCAGTCTGTTTCTGGTAAATGTCTATCCTCAACCACTATTATTCTTCTCTCCTGGGTTTTGTACAAGAAATGTATGAATTCCTCTAGGTCATCAACATTTGACTTTGGTGGCCTATACATTCCAACAGTTGTTAAATGTTCCATGGTTGTCTTTATTGTTACAGTTACACAGTCTACATTATTGGTGTTATCACTGAACATGTAATAATCATAGGTCTCATTATAATCTATATTTCCAACCATTGCTCTTTAATCATGTTTCACAAACAATAGCATAATATGTCTTATGGAAATGCAGCAAATTTTCTAATTTAAAAAAAAAATATATATATATATATATATATATATATATATATATATATATCGTTTCTCCCCAGGCCTCCACTGAAAATGGGTCAGTTTGGCCCATTGGACTTGCCCAGTAAACAAATTGCAAATAAATAAATATATTATTAATGCTGCTAGCATTAACAGCCTTTAGAGATGCATGAATTGTTGCTATCTGTGAACTGATAAATTTTGTAACCTGGCAAAAATCCTGCTTTGTGTTTGTCAAACGTTGCCAAATATTTGCTGCAACAGTTCTCTTCCCTGATCTAGACAAGTGTACACCATCATGGCTAAATAGATGTGCCCAGAATTAGGCTTGGATACTCTACCCATTTCCATTTTATAATATGGGACATTTCTTCTCAAAGGTATTTGTCGCTCGTCAAGACAGGATAAAATAGACTTTGTGGGGTGTGTTCAAGCAGCTTTGTTAAGTACACACACATCAGAATTGAGGCTTATACCTTTAACTTATAAACAAACTAGCAATTACACTCATAAATGCTCATCCTCTGGCTGCACTCTCAAAATGGCACTGAAGCTAGCACGAGCTTGCTATTTATATGCATGTGCCAACCTTGAAACACTTTTTAAAGGTATCACACACACACACACACACACACACACACACACTATTCTACATCCACCCTCTGTGAGAGTCAGGTAATATTGAGGATATTAATCAATATGCAATCAATACAAATAATGATTTGTCATGCAATTATACAGAACTAAATACATATAGACAATTATGTCTAGGTTGCTGTGTATTTCACACTAGGTCTGGAAATGCGACCAAATCGTGTAACATAAAGATTAGAATACAGTCTAGCAACTGGGATTGTCTCTGCTGAATGTTCAACCTTAGGGACATCAGGAACATCATCAGGAATGGAAGTAGAAATCAAGACACGTTCGGCAACAGGAACATTGTCTGGATTGATCTGAGATCTAGAGCCTGTATCACAGGAACAATGCTGTGATATCGATTCTGGTACAGGAAGATAATGCCTGAGATTTCTCCTGTACTCCACACCCTCAGATTCTACGAAGTAGGATCTCGGCTTGATACATATACTTGTTACTTCACCAATCCAGTAGAAACCTTTCACCATTTGTATCCTCATGGTCTCTACTTCTTTCAATGGAAGAAGAAATGTGCTCGATGTATTATAACTGGACTTCTAGAAAGAATGCTTTCTGAATAATTGAGTTCTAAAAAAAAGACAAAAGGGAGGATGGCATAATGGTTAAGGTTTCTAAAAATTCGAAAAACAAAAAACAAACTGGTGAAAAAACCACCCTTGCAGGTCCAGCGCCTTTAAACTCCTGGATTCAGATAGATGTGTGCAAAGTTCTTTATAATCCACAGGTTATGTTGTAAACAAGAACGCCAATAAACGAAAAAAACAAATTGAAATTTTATTAAGCTTAAAAACAAGCTTTTGTCAGCTCTGCACCAACTTCCTCAGAAAACAAACTGCACCACACATTTGTCTCACTATAAATACATCACTACTCCACTCAAATGCGCCCCCTAGCGGTTCCCCTTTAAAAAGCACATAATTACACTTTGAAATTTTTAACTAAGAAGCAGCCAAAATGTCCAACAATTTGGTATCTACTACTCATACATGCCATCAATGCTGGTAAACCTCTGATGCTCCAAATATTGAATTTTAAAGCCACCATAATTGCATATAAATACAAATGATCAAATGTGTCAATAGCCACAAGAAAAATTATGATGTATTTTAAAAATAAGTATAAAAGTGGAAAAAAATTCCCACAAGTGTTAATATAAACATTAATATAAACAATAAATAGTGAACACAGAAATGAAATAAAAAATGGTAAAACCCAAAAATATGTTCCCAGATTTCATTGTCACTCCAGGGGGCTTCACCTCACTAGGCTTCTCAGTTTGAGGAAGCAACTGATGGAAAGCATACTGTTAAGTCCAGGTAAATGGTAAGTTTGCAACTTAAGTTGCCACATCAACTCCTTGCATTCAAGTCTTAAAGAATCGGGTCCCCCCATAAACTCTTGGTTTAGCTGATCGATGACTGTAAACGAAAATTCGTGACCTGGATTATTTAATGTATGTTTGGCCAGAGCGTTGTCGACCTTCCCCTTCCTGATGGCATACAAGTGCTCGTATACTCGTTCCTGTAGTTTCCTATTAGTCTTGCCGATGTAAAAACCTGGGCAGACCGAACACTGGGCTAAATATACCACCTGATTGCTGGCACAATTGAATCTTCCTTGTATGAGATACTTCTTGTCCCTGATGGAAAAAGCTGAACTTGCTTTAATGTATCTGCAGTACCTGCACATGTTACATTTGAACATCCCAGATCTGGGGGAGGCACCAGCAACTTTGGACTCCAGGATGTTTTTGATGTTAAGGCCCCTCCTAAAAGTAACATTAGGGGGCGATAATAGTCCAAATGCTCCTATTGACTCAGTGGTTAATAAGCGCCAATTTTTCTTTATAATGGACACAATGTCCATTGCATCCAATGTGAATGAAATTACAAAAGAACAATTGAAAGTGTCAGACTCACTGGCGAGGCGAGGTAAACCTAAAGACCCATCCTCCATATTCCCCAAAATGGGGCGGAAGTGGCCATTGGCCCTCTTCCCTTGCACTTCCAAACTCAATTCTGCGACAAAATCGGCGGCGGCCCCACTGCTGACGAACATGCCAACGATGAACTTGCACTCCTCGTGAAATTTCTTATCTTCTGATGTCATGCGGGCTGCTCTCACTTAAAAATTTCAAAGTGTAATTATGCGCTTTTTGAAGGGGAGCCGCTAGGGGGCGCATTTGAGTGGAGTAGTGATGTATTTATAGTGAGACAAATGTGTGGTGCAGTTTGTTTTTATGAGGAAGTTGGTGCAGAGCGCCAACGAAAAGCTTGTTTTTAAGCTTAATAAAATTTCAATTTGTTTTTTTCGTTTATTGGCATTCTTGTTTACAACATAACCTGTGGATTATAAAGAACTTTGCACACATCTATCTGAATCCAGGAGTTTAAAGGCGCTGGACCTGCAAGGGTGGTTTTTTTCACCATAATGGTTAAGGTATTTACCGTGTAGACACAAGGTGCAGGGTTTGATACTCACATGGGGTAATTAGCTAGGCTTAAAATGGCCCACAAGGGCAGTTAGTCTAGTACTAACCTATGAACAAATACTATGAATGAATACTAATTGTCCTGTTGTTCTTAGTTTTAGGCCTCAACAAACTGGAACTAGTAGGCAATGTTGTTCTGTTTTGCCTTGATAGAAGTCTCTGAGCAGGCGAGCCAAGTATATTGTCACGGGGTATGTTTCTGAGATTGAGTAAATTCAAAAGACATCGGTATTATCACGCTTTGACCTCTCAAGTAATTGCTTTGCACTCTATACTGTACGTTCAGCTAGTCCATTTGACTGTAGATATTCTGGACTACTAGTAACATGTACAAAGTCCCATTCTTTTGCAAATTTCTGAAACAACTGACTACTAAACTGAGTAACATTGTCAGAAATAACGTTGTGTGAACTACCATGGACTGAGAAATGACGTTTCAACTTGGTGATAGCAGTGTACGTTAGATTAGGTAGTAAATCAATCTTAAACCAGTTTGAATACGAGTCTGCCAACACTAAGTAATGCTGATTGTCCATAGGTGTGTACTAGGCTAACGGCCCTGGAGCCTATATAAGCTTAGCCCAAGAAGATTCCCTGGCATCATGCTGCCCAACGTTAGTTCCCAGTGCCCCTGTCAAGGAAGGCCACTGAAGTGATCCCTGGGATGAATTTCTTATTGCCCATCCACTCGTCAAGATTTCTCTTAAAGAGGGCCAGTGAAGTGCTCTGCTTGACATGAATTGGAAGTTTGTTCCAGAGTATGGGAAGTCTCTGGGTTAGTAACCTGTCCCTCCAGCATGTTCTGTTTATTGTGGTGATTAGGTTTAGGTCTCTGGAGCATGTGGCATGGAGGGATTGGGATTTCTTTAGGTGTAGCATATCTAACCGCTCTGGGTCAGACATGGCTTTGTAGGTCAAGCAGAGATCGCCTGTAAGTAGGCAATATGAGACAGAGTATAGCTGGAGTTTTTTGAGTCTGTCCATATAGGGCATGTGTCTAAGGCCTAGGATCCTCTTAGTGAGGTATTTTTGTGGCCTTTCCAGCTTTGGCAGGTGTTTAGTGAGGTACATTCCAAACAGGGCATTGTATTCTATAACAGGTCTATTAAGGGACGAGTAGAGAGGGATTAAGACCTCTTTCTTCCTGGATGAGAAGACTTTTGCAATGAGATGTGCCACATAGAAGGACTTTCTGACTACAGTGGCAATGTGGTTATCAAAGGAGAGGTTGCTGTCAACCTGTGTCCCCAGGTGTCTTATCACACCTTTGGTGTTTAGTGGGCTACTGCCCATGTGGTAGTTCATGGGCACCGAGTTTTTCCCAAATGGAATGACAATGCACTTTTGGCATTGAGCTTAAGGCCATGGTTCTGGCACCAGTCGTTGGTCTCAGTGAGGCCCTTTTGCAGGATGTCCACATCAGTTGGAGAATCAATAATGGCTCCCAGTTTGCAGTCATCTGCGAACTTGGTCAACCAGAGTCCCTTTGTGTTGGCTTGATATGACATAGGGGTTTATGCCTAGTTTAGTGAGTCTGTCTATGATTCCTGAGTGAGGGATGGTGTTGAAGGCCTTGGCAAGGTCTAGGTAGGCTGTGTGAACTACCTTGCCCTCATCCACAGCTCTGTTGATAGACTTGAAGAAGTCTTATCAGGTTGAGCAGGCATAATCTACCTTTCACAAACCCAGACTGCATGGGGTCCAGAGTTTGGAGATTCCCTGTGTCCCTATTTATAAGGTCCATGAAGATGCGCTCCATAGCCTTGCATATCAAACTCATCAGGCTAATGGGGAGGTAGTTCCTGGTAGTTCCCAGGGTCTGTAGTCGCTCCCCCTTTGTGGAGTGGGATGACTGTAGCAGTGTGCCATTTGGTAGGAACAAAGCCTGAGATGAGACTGTGATTGAACAGGGTGCTCAGATGTGGTGCCAGCTCACTTTGTAGTTCATGTAGAACACAGCCAAGGATATTATCAGGTCCTATGGAAGCTGTATTCTTGGCTTTGGACAGTGCGGTATTTACTTTTGTAACCGTGATAATAGGGACTTGGCATTCCTCAGATATTGTGATAGGCCCTTTAGGGAGTGAAAGGGGGGTAAAGTTCGCACTGAACCTGTCGGCCAATATGTTGATAATTTCTGTTGGTTCTGTATATGTACTCCCATTGTGTTGTAACTCAGAGCAGATCTGAAGTATTGCCATGTAGATTCTTGACATAACTATAGAATGCCTTGTGGTTGTCTTTAGAACCTACAGCAATTCTCTGTTCATAGCTAGCCTTAACTTGATGAGGATCTCAGTTTTTTGCTGAGGCTAACAAGGGAGTTTTTCCAGTCCTGGGACTTCACCCTTTTCTGCAGCATTTTTTTTCTTCTGTTGTAGAGTTTGTTTATGGTAGGGGACCACCAGATTGGCTTCCTTTTTTGGAAAAGAGTGTCTTGGTTCTGTTTGGTATGGCCCGTTCCATGTACTTGTGTATGTGCTCTTACAGTGTATTGGTGCATGATTCAGCAGTCATGCACCTATTTGCCATTTGCATGAGCGTCGTGAAGTTAGCCACCTCTGTTTTTAGAAGCACGAAATTGGTTTTGGTTTCCTTTGGGGGGGGGTGTGGGTGGGATGTGGATATCCATGGTGATTAGCTTGTGGTCAGATCTGACCAGGGAGGAGCTGATTACTGGTGTAGAGCATCAGTCGCCCATGTTTGTAATGACCCAGGTCAAGGATGTTTCTACCCCTGGTGAGGGTAAGAATGAGTAGGTCCAGAGAGTTGGAATTAATGAATTCCAGAAAACATTGAGTAAGTGTGTTGGTACATGAGTAATTTTCCCAGTTAGCTCATTCACTCCGGAGCAGCTCAGAAAATGCTGCCTGCTTGCTTCCACCATAGGAACAGCAGTGCAGCCTGAGCTCATTTTCAGATAATCCATTTGTAATACCATATAGAAAACAAAAGTTCATAACTCTAACCATAAGAGCTAGACTAAAAAGTAAATGTGAAAGTTGTTCAGCAGACATTGACCTTTCCAATAGTGTAAATATTAATAGTGTGTATCTACGTCATTATTAAATATTTGCCAAGGAATACTGATGATATGCATATTTTTTATCTTTATGGTAAAACAAATCACAATATCTTGGTGAATGTATTATGTAGACCCATACAATTTGTAATTAATTTGTTTGTGTGAATCTAAGCTTTAAAATGATACCTTAATCATTACTGTGTGATGCTCCTTTACTGCGATATTCACAGAAATATGATTAATATTATATTTCTCATAATTGATAAAGCATAATATCTCATCACCTGTAACAGACAGAGAATACATATCAGTGTACAGGTTGTGTGGCTCAATGTCAGCTTCAAAACAATGCATCGTGTGTCGTCACCATACTCCCTTCCAAAGATATGGGCATAATAATGAGAAATATGGCAAATGTATAATTTTCAGAATCCTACAAGACTAAACAAACCGTTATATCTGTACATGTGTACATCATATAGACACAGTTCTTTTATCATGTTGTAAGGAGTAATATTGTTTTCAAAATGAGGTATAACTTAGCACATGGGCATGCTCCCTAGCAAAGTTATTTACCAAAATATGAAAAAACAATAATTTTCATACCCTAAGTCCTAAACAAACTGTGATATCTGTATATGTGTACAGCATACAGACATAGTTCTTTTACCATGTTGTAAGTACTAATACTGCTTTAAAAATAAGGGATTACTTAGCACATCAACATGCTCCCTAGCAAAGTTATTTACTAAAATATGAGAAAATATAATTTTCATAACCAAAGTCCTAAACAAACTGTGATATCTATATCTGCATATGTGTACAGCATACTGATACAGTTCTTTTACCACATTGTAAGTACTAATACAGTCTTAAAAATGAGGGACTACTTAGCTCATTGACATTTTCCCTAGCAAAGTTATTTACCAAAAATGACAAAATATCATAATTTTCATAACCTAAGTCCTAAACAAACCGTGATATCTGTATAGCATACAGACACAGTTCTTTTACCATGTTGTACGTACTAATACAGTCTTAAAAATGAGGGATTACTTAGCACATTAACATGTTCCCTAGCAAGGTATTTTACCAAAAATGAAAGAATAAACTTGGAGGGGGGAATTATGCATGACTCCACATAATCCGAAACCAAATTCTGGCAAGTGCATTCATCAATGTGATAATGACTTGTAGTAATTTGAATAACAGGGGCAGCTGCTGAGAGTTTAACCCGACAAGTGATAATGACTCAGTGTTAAACTGTGACTGCACATATTGTAAATTAACAATGTGATAATGGCTTACATTTCATTACTGCAATGTTCTACTGCTGCACATAACCTGTTGAGTATAAATTCATTACATTCCTGGTGAGGTGTAATGTAAGACTGAGTCATTACCATTTTTTAGGAAAAAACATGAGTAATTCAATAAAAGTAGCATAGCAGTTATATATTACTGAGCCCCTTCTCTCACCTAAACTGTACACACAAATCCAAGAAGTCAGAAATATTGCCCTGCATGCTGAGTTGATCAGTGCCAGAACTACTATAAAAGTCATAATAAAATTTATATAACATCTTATCACTGAGTCCTTCCTGTCACCTAAACTGTACACACCAATAACAGAGCCAGAAGTATTGCACAACAGTTTTGGTTGATCCGTGCCAGAATTACTTCACTCAAGGTGAAGGCTACCATAATACATTCTTACATTCCCTAAGACAGCAGCTAATTTTGCAGTGAGATTATCTCTCTCATTAGTTTTGATTTTTTTTTCACTTCATTCATCTCTATATTTAGCACTGAATAAAATTGCTTGTTATACAACTATCATACATTCTACATTCAGTAAGCATTTCACACAGACATAGTTTGCCATAACATATTACTCCAACTTATTCCCCTGGTCTTAGCATGCATTTTTCTGAAGTATAAGAAGTCTGAAACACACATGTATATCTTTATTTTGTGACTTCAGTCTTCAGATTATCCCAGTAATTTGCCAGAAAATATCTAATTTTGTGAGGAACTGATCAAAAATATGAGGCAAAAATCTGGACATTCTGCCCCCCAAGAGCAGTTCCACCTGTGGTGACTCCCAACCCTCCCCTACACACACACACACACACAGAGCAGCCCCCTCTCCAGGCCTTCCAGTTTTCCACTAATAGGCTATTTCTCTCCAGTTACCATAAACACTGGTCAAACCTGTCAGTGTGCTTACTGCTTTCTTATTTATTTTTACAGTGATTACAGATATTGAAATAACATAGCACAAACACTAATAGCCATTTGGTAAACAAACAATACAGTCTGACAGTGAAGACATACAGCATGATCAGTAAACTTCTCTGTCCTTAAAAGTCACATTCAAATGGCACAAAACTCACAGTCGAAAATGCATCTGGCAAGTGGAGGTTTTTTAGTGGCCATGCATACATGCACTCATTGGCAGTTCTAGCTTGGCTGGAGTTTTCATTTAGCTTTTTCTGATTGGTTTTTCAGTGTGACCTTCTAACTCTTTGTTTTAATTTGTTATTTGGGATATTTTGCAGTCACCTATGATAGTGGACATCAGAGCTGAGTTACAAACCCCATTGGAAGTTCTAGCTTGGCTGGAGTTTTCATTTAGCTTTTTCTAATTGTTTTTTTCAGTGTGACCTTCTAACTCTTTGTTTTAATTTGTTCTTTCATTCACCTTCCTGATTGTATTAATTATATTTCCTGCATATTACAGCACCGCTTGTTAAAATGTGTTTTAAATATGTAGTTTTGAACATTCTTCCAGTAAGCAATGAAAAAAAACTTATGAACCAGTAATGACATAATTACCCATTTCAGAAAATTTCAAACCTAAAAAGCCAGTCAGACATCTGTCATTACAATCCATCAGTATCCGTCAATAAGCACAATCTCTGCAGAAGTAAGTTAACTGAATCATTTCATAGTAAAGAGATCTGTCCCTAATGAAGAGGTTGCTACTGGCAAATATTTTACATTTCAGTCAGTGTATTTCATACACAAATTCAATGACTTGGCCTTGAGGAATTAATTGCCTATGCAACATTAAAAAACTTGGTAAGCTGATAAAATTGCAATAGGGAATGAGTCATGACTGACAAACTGAAAAGTTCATAGATACATGGCATCTCATACAAAAGAGGACAGACTCAGGAGTACAGAACCCCTGCTCCCCTTAAACACCAAATAATCATCAATCGAAAGGCTACTACAATACCAGCACTCCATCCAGATAGTGTGGGAGTAGAGTCCACAGCCTTCTGCTCCAAAGGCAATTATGCTACTAACATAGGTTCATTGGTGTGTGCTAGGCTAATGGCCCTGGAGCCTTTACAAGCCTAGCCCATAGGATTACCCTGGCATTGTGCCTCCCGACCTTAGTTCCTAGTGCCTCTGTGGAGTAGAGCCACTGAAGTGATCCCCGGGGTGAATTTTCTATTTCCCATCCACTCATCAAGATTTCTCTTCAAGAGGGCCAGTAAGCTGCTCTGCTTGACATGTAAGGGAAGTCAATTTGAAAGCATGGGCAGTCTCTGGGTTATGAATCTGCCCCTCCAGCATGTTCTGTTGATTGTGGTAATGAGGTTGAGGTCTCTGGAGCGTGTGGTGTGGAGGGATTGGGATTTCTTTAGATGCAGCATTTCTAACAGAGCTGGATCAGATATGGCTTTGTAAGCCAAGCAGAGATTGCCTCTAAGTAGGCGATATGAGACAGAGAATAGCTGGAGTTTTTTGAGTCTGTCCATATAGGACAAGTGTTTAAGATCTAGGAGCCTCTTTGTGAGGTACTTTTGCGGCCTCTCCAGTTGTTGCAGGTGTCTAGTGAGGTACATGCCAAATGAGGCATTGTACTCTGTGATTGGCCTAATGAGGGAAGAGTAGAGGGAGACACTGACTGCTTTCTTCATGGATGCAAAACCCTTAGTAATGAGATGTGGCACATAGAAGGACTTTGACCGCAGTGGTAACGTGGTGGTCATGAGAGGCTGCTGTCAACCTGTTTTCCCAGATCTCTTATAACACCGTCTGTGTTCAGTGTACTACCATCAATGTGGTAATTCAAGGGAACTGGGTTTTTCCCAAGGGGGAATGATGACACATTTTTTGGCAGTGAGCTTAAGGCCATGGTTCTGACACCAGTTGTCGGTGTCACTGAGGCCTTTTCTATAGGATGTCAACATCACTTGGGGAGTTAATAATAGCTCCCAACTTGCAGTTGTCTGCGAATCTCATCAGCCAGAATCCCTTTGTGTTGGCCTAGACTTCAGAGAAGTAGACACCAAACAGGAGAGAACCCAGGACCGAACCCTGTAGGACTCCACTCGTGACTGTCGGCAGACTTGGAGTCGGCTACTTTCACACTGTGGGTTCTCTCTCTGAGCCAGTTTGCAAACCACCTAGTGATACAGGGGTTGATGTCTAGCTTAGTGAGGTTTTCTATTATTCCTGAGTGGGGAATAGTATCAAAGGCCTTGGCCAGATCAAGGTAGGCTGTATGAGCCACCTTGCCTTCATCCACAGCTCTGGTGACTGACTCAAAGAAGCCGACCAAGTTGAGCAGGCATGATCTACCCTTCACAAAACCAAACTGTGTACGATCCAGAGTTTGGAGATTCCCTATATCCTTGTTTATTAGGTCCATGATGATGTATTCCATAGCTTTGCATATCAGACTTGTCAGGCTAATTGGGTGATAATTCCCAGGGTCTGTAGTTGCTCCTCATTTGTGGATAGGGATAACTGTAGCAGTGCGTCATTCGGTAGGGACAAAGCCTGAGGTGAGGCTAAGATTGAACAGGGCACACAGATGAGGTGCCAGTTCACTCTGTAGTTCATGTAAAACACAGCCAGGGATATTGCCAGGTCCCACTGTATTCTTGGCCTTGGACATTGCTGTTTTAACCTGTGCAGCAGTAATACTGGGTGCTGGGAATCTACTGGTATTGTGAGTGGTCCTTTGTGGGGTGGGGGCTAAATTTAGCACTGAATCTGTCTCCCAGTATATTGGCAATATCTGTTGGCTCGGTATAGGAGGTACCATTGTGCAGTAGCTCACAGGAAATCTGGGTATTGCCGTGTAGATTCTTTACATAACTATAGAAGGCCTTGTGGTTGTCTTCACTATCTGTTGCAATTCTGTTTTCATAGCTAGCTTTAGAGGATTTGATGAGGGATCTCAACCTTTTGTTGAGGCTGATAAGGGTGTTTTTCCAGTCTTGGGACTTCCCCTTATTCTGCATCAGTTTCCCTCCTTCTGTTGTAGAGTTTGTTTATGGCAGGGGACCACTAGATTGGTTTCCTATTTTTGGAGAGCAGCATCTTGGTTCTATTGGGTTTAGCGAGATCCATGCATTTGTGTACGTAGAGCACCTTTGGAGTTTTGGTCCAAGTTCTGGGGCTGAAAGGTGTTAGTAATGACCAGGTCCAGGATGTTGCTACCTCTAGTGGAGGTAAGAACGAGCTGGTCCAGAGCATTGGAATTAATGAATTCCAGGAAATGTTGGGCAAGTGTATTGGTACATGAGTAGTTTTCCCAGTTAATGGAGGGATAGTTGAAGTCGCCCAGTATGAGAGTGTTAGGTTGGACCCTAATATTCTCCAGGGTGCTTAGGAATGTGGAGTCTTGGGACATGGATGGGGACCTATAGCAGGCTACGACCTGAATCGCTGTCTTACCCAATGTTAGCTGCACCTGAAGTATCTCTGATGCGTTATGTTGGGCTACCAGTCTGGAGGTGTGCGCATCCTTTATGAATATGGAAACACCACCGCCTTTGGAGCTTCAGTCCAAGTTCTGGGGCCGAAAGGTCTGGAATGAGTTATAGCCTGGTAGTGCAGGGGTGCTTTCTGCTGCCTTGAACCAGGTCTCTGTTACAGCACAAATGTCGATGTTCTCCATTTTAAGGAGTGCTTCAAGCGAGTGCATTTTGAAATTTAGGTTTCTAGCGTTGAGCAACATGGCCCTCAGATTGCATTTGTTTGTAGCTGTTACGGTGGTAATTTGGTCTTTTGAACACCGCCTAAAAGGCATTATAGGGGTGGCAAGAGCCTTGGGCAGTATCTGGAAGCCCCGGGATGACAGATGGAGGCCATCTCTGACAAAGCATCGAGGTCTGTCATTCATGTTATCCCAGGCAGACAGATAATGGATCCCCTCAGAATGACACCAGAAACTTAACCAGTTGTTGAAATCAGTCATTTTCTGCTTGTACTGTTGTGTCATTGTGGGTGATGGTAGGATGCTGCTCTGGGCTTGGGTCATACCAACCTGGGCTACATAATCCGAGAGCTCCTCCATGTCTCTCTTCATGTAGTCCAGGGAGGTATGTCTCAGGTCATTCACACCCCGATGTACAATGACAGAGTCATATTTGTACCTGTTGTTGAGGTATCTGAGTGCATCCATGTGTTCTGTGTGACCTGAGTGTGGTGAGTGGTTTAAGTGGGAAAACTAGTCATTTTTCTCTCCTTGTTTTTCCCTTCTCTGAAGGCTGATAGAAGCATGGCTGATAAGCCTGTGTTTAAAAGGTGCACTGAGTGAGGCCATCTGCTGGAATGTGCTTGGGTGTTGCACATCTAATACTGACTGCTCTATATGCAAGGGTTTTAATCCACATGTAATCAAGGACAGGAAGGCTAAGTTGGCCCTTAAAGGCCTTCTTCCCACTTCTGAGGCGGTTGCCTCATCCTCTGCCTTGATCACAGCAGCTGCTGTGGCCGCCTCTCCTTCCTCTCTTGCCCTTGCTTCTCCTCCCTCCCAGGCTGGGACTCAACCTCCCATTTCAAAGCCTGCAGAAGTGGAGCAGAAAAGGGGCAGAGAGAAGGAGAGAGAGCCAAAATCCCACAGACCTGAAAAACGTAAGAGGTCCCCGGACCTCCCTTCTCCCGCCAAAAGTCAGCCTAGGATCTGTGACTCCCCTCAGCTCCGATCTCAGAGATTTTCCCCCGAGCCATAGGAGACACGCTCTCCATCTAGGGCCTCGGTTCCTCGACCTGCAAGGTCGGAGTTTGTGATCTCGTCGAGGTCCATGTGGAGTTTATCGGAAGTTGACATGGATAAAATGCTGAGGAGGTTCATTCGTACTCAGATCCAGATGGGGGGGTCTTCCCAGCCCCCTCTCCCTCGGGGGGGGGGGGCTCACTTGCTTTTTTTACACCGATTTCTCCTTCTCCAATCCATCCACCGGGTTTGGAGTACTCTGATCTGAGGATGGCCTTAATCAGGGTATCTGCGCCGACAGTACCTGCTTCCTTGATGCCAATAGATGCCTGGAGCATGTCGGATCTGAGGGAGCGGACCTTTTTTCATCGGCTCTGGCTTTGTAGGGCCAAGTTCCCTCCCTTGGATCTCCGTCCACGTCGGGCCCGGCTCCGATTCTCACGTCGGATCCGGGGAGACAGGCTTCCTTATTGATTCCCCAGGAGGTTCGTTCTCCCTCGGCATTCGACGTGGTAGAGAGGGCTCTCTCCTCTGGATCGAGACCCTTGACTATCCCCTCGGACTCTGCCCCGACCCCCTCGCCTCTTTCGTTGAATGCCATCATTTTTCCAGAGCGGACAGCTCATGCTCAAAGGGCCCCAGACGGTTCCCCCTGAGGAACAAGTGGCTTGCGAGTTCCCACCGGAAATGTGCCTCACAAGCATATGTGTAAGGCAAGGCACTTGGACTCCCCCGAGTCCCTCACCGAGGACACGGATTTGGATGATGGGGAAGGTTCCCCCAGGTCACCTCCCGAGACATCATGGTAATCCTTTGCCAACGGGGAGGTTGGTCTGCCCCCAAACCTTCTTCTGACGAGTCTGTGTTCCTGAAGGCTTTCGGCTTGGGACATCTACTTCCTGGGTGTCCCCTCCCGCAGAACCCTTGGTGGACCTTGTCACCTCGCGGGCCTGGAAGGAGCCGGACACCATGGAACCAATCCCTAAATGGCCTGATAAGATCTTGAGTCCACTTTCAGATAGGCCAGCATGGAACAAGGGCTCCCCATTGTCGCTGTGGTGGTAGCAGCAGCCACAGCGAAGGAACTAGCCCAAGAGAATTCCTCGGTTCATCCTCCTGACCGAGAGTTGCAGATGATGGACCACTTAGGGAAGCGGGTTTACGTGTCAGTAACCTTTTCTATTAGGGTGCTGAATTACCTGGCCCACGTCACGAGACTCCAGCACAACCTGGTCAAAGAGCTGGCAGAGTCTCCCCTTAAGTCCATGTCGCAGGAGGATAGGACTCGTTCTCCGCAAAGATGGCCACTTTGAAAGCAGTCTCCACCATGTGCATGCGACTACTCTCACATGCTACTGAAGGAGCGGCTAGGGCAGCTGGGTCCGGCATGTCCATGAGGTGCAAAGCCTGGCTCAGACTGTCAGTTTTTGGAACCTTTCAAGGCATCCTTTGCCAATGCCCCTTATGACATCTCTGCTGTCTTTGGTAAGACTGTCAAAGAGACTTTAGTCCAGTGTGAGAAGAACGGGAAGACACTGTCTGCCATCTGAATCCGCTTCTCGAACCCTCAAAGATCCTTTTCCCAGAATCAGAGAGGGCAAAAGAAGATGTGGTTTCGGAAGTCACAGTATTCCCGGGACACTCGGGGCTTTTCTTTCCCGAGAGGCAGAGGGGGACAGAATGAATGCCAGCCCAGAGGCAGAGGGGGACCAAGGAATTTTGGGTCTCAAGAACCTTTCTCGGACAAGCCCGGACAGCAACCCTGAGGCGGCATGGGAGACCTTTACATTAGACCACTGGGTACTTCGGATCATATTCAGAGGATACTCTATCCCTTTTGTGGTTCCTCCCAAATCTACCAAACACTTCCCGAATGTACCACCCATGCAAAGGGAGGCAGCAGCACAGGAAATCTCCAAGCTGCTAGGAAAACGAGCCATCGAATCCGTCCCCCAGATCAGTCCGGATCAGGCTTCTACTCTAGGTTCTTTTTGGTGCCAAAGAAAACGGGGGACATGAGGCCCATTTTGGACCTATCCACTCTGAACCTGTCAGCTGCCAAAGAAAAATTCCGGATGGTCACACTAAAGTCCATCATGCAGTACCTGCAAGAGAGCGACTGGATGTGCTCGTTAGGTCTCCAGGATGTCTACTATCACATAAAAATGCACAGAAGCTCCAGGAGGTTCCTCCGCTTCTGGCTAGGAGTCAATCTTTACCAATTTCGAGCCCTACCCTTTGGTCTCACCACAACCCCCAGGGTGTTCACCAAAGTGATGGCAGGGGATTCAGGTCTTACCCATACCTGGACGATTGGCTCCTCACTGCTCCCACCAGGCATATACTTTCATAAACCAGGGATTATTTCTTAAAGCTCGCCCTGCATTTGGTGATCACAATCAGTGCATCCAAATCACTTCTAAATCCTGTCCAGGTGATAGACTACATTGGGGCAAGGATAGACACCTTACAGTGCAAAATCTTCCTGACCACGGATAGAGTACAAAACCTGAGGATGCATGTTTCTCTCATCTGCCATTCTCATCTTCCATCGGCAGAATCAGTATTGATGGCCTTAGCTTCAATGGCAGCGACCATAACTCTTCTTCCGTGTGCCCTGTTACATATGAGAATTCTACAGCGGATACTAGCTGTGCAATGGTCCCTGTTGGAACTTCCATTATCGTATCCAATACAACTCAGTCAAGTCTGGCGGTCGTCCCTTCTGTGGTGGATGTGCTCTCCGGAGATCTTGGAGGGATGACCCTTTGTTTCAGCCCCCGTCCAAGCCACAGTGACCACGGACGCCTCCCAACTCAGGTGGGGGGCATTGTTCGGGCACGACAGTCCAAGACCTGTGGTCCCCTGTAGAGACCAGCTTGCATATAAATGTTCTAGAGATGAGGATGGTCCTTTTGGCGTTGCAGGCCTTTTCATGCCTTTCTTCCTTTGGGAACCATTGCAATTCAATCAGACAACATGTCAGTGGTCTGGTACATCAACAAACAAGGAGGGACCGGATCTTACCCCCTTTGTTGCGAGTCCATGAGAGTGTGGGAATGGGCGATCTCCACCAGTCGTTTTTTCATAGTAACGCACATTCCGGGATGATCCAACATTCTACTGGACAGGTAAAGTCGGACTATTCTGATGCCTTACGAGTGGTCTCTGAGTCGATCAGTAGTGGAGCAGATCTTCCTGAAGTGGGGCCAGCCTTGATGCGATCTCTTGCCTTCTCCTTCCAACGCGAAGTGCAGCGAGTTTTTTGCTCTGAACCCCCTGCCAGGGGAGTCCCCCAGAGATGCTCTAGTCCACGCTTGGCCTCCCAGTCTTCTGTATGCTTACCCTCCAGTACCTCTTATTCCCAGGTTTCTACAGAAAGCTCTTCTGCTAGGGAGCAAAGTGATCCTCATTGCCCTGTTTTGCCCTCGCCAGGTATGGTTTCCCTTCCTTTGGTCTCACCTTCTGGCTCTGCCCTGGATCTTGGATCCCATTCAGGATCCGATTTCACACCCATCGGGGATTCCTCATCCAAACCTAGGCAGTTTGAAGCTCACAGCTTGGCTGCTCCAGTTCCCATGATTGCTAGGACTCCTGGATTATCCTCTTCAGTTAGGTCTATTCTGGTGGCTGCTCATAAGTTTTCAACCCAAAAGGTTTACTGCAGCAAATGGAAACGTTTTTCCTTTTGGACTTCTCAAAGGAGTTTAGACCCCTTCATGGCTCCTATTTCTGCCATTCTTGATTTCCTAGCCAGTATTTTTCAACAGAGAGCTAGTTCTTCTACTATCAGAGTTCAATTGACTGCTATTTCTCATTTTCATGTTGGTGAGAATTCGGCCTCACTAGCCTCTTCCAGACTGTGTAAAGCCTTTATCAAAGGGACGTTTCTGTTATGCCCCCCGGTCAAGGATCCTGTTCCCCATGGGGCCTTACTATGGTTCTTCAAGCTTTGGTTGCTCCGCCTTTTGAACCTGCTGCAACCACAGATCTAAAATTCTTATCCTGAAAAACAGCATTCCTGGTGGCTATCACTTCTGCTAAGAGGGTTTCAGAATTGCAAGCCTTGTTCATCAAAGTTCCATATATGATTTTCCATAAAGATAGGGAGACTGCTTTTTGTTGGCCATTACCTCTGCGAGAAGGGTTGAATTACAGGTATTCACAGGCATTTGAGCAGAACTAAAGGGTTTTAGCAGTCCTACATTTATGGTAGGTACAAACTGTTATGGTAGGTACAAAACTGTACTTTTCCCTTCGTACCAATCTGTCCTTTCTTCCTAAGGTGGCATCACAAGTTAATATCAATCAAACCATCAGTTTACCGGTTTTCTTTCTTAAATGGAATACAAACTCCACTTGTTGGATGTTCATAGACAGTTATGATTTTATTTACACAGGACCAAAAACTTCCGTAGATCCGATCAACTGTGTGTCCTTCTATAAACCTTTTTTGGGAAGACCTATCTCCAAGGTTACTATTGCAAGGTGGATTTCCTCATGCATCCTTCAAGTCTTTAAGGACAGAGGCATGTCTCCTCCGGGTCAGGTGAAAGCTCATTCCACTAGGTCCATGGCTACTTCTGCTGCCTTTTGGTCTAGAGTCTCATTGGATGATATTTGTTCTGCAGCTAATTGGTCCTCATCTCATACCTTTATTTCTCACTACAAATTGGATTTGACTTTTAGAAGGAGATTATCCTTTGGTTCTGCGGTGCTCCAGAATATCCTTCCATGAAGGCCACCCAAGAGTTTAGTAGCTGGGGACTCTGTCCCACAGGTTGAAGACCAAATTAAGTAAACTACTTCAGATAAAGAAGTTATGTACCCACCATAACATTCCATCTGAGTAGTTCTACTTCATTTGTCTTCAACCGTCCCTCCCTCCTTACCCCTGACCTTGTCATGTGAACAGCTTGTGGGCTGCAGTTGTAGGTCATAAAGTATTTTTTCATGTCGGGTTATCAGTATAAGGATCAGCAAACTCAGTCTGGGGGTTGGAAGGTAGTGGAGGTGTATTATGGGTAAGGGGAGGAGCTTGGAGCTCGGAGCAGATGCTAGTGAGATTGCCAGCTCGGATCCGATATGGATCCAGTATCCCACAGGTTGAAGACAAATGAAGTAGAACTACTCAGATGGAATGTTGTGGTGAGTACATAACTTCTTTTTTTCTTCCCTTAAAACTCACAATTCCATGAAAATGTAGTGAAACTCAGTCCTTTGAAAATGCACTGAACCTCATAATTCCCTGAAAATGGACCGAAAATCAAACTGAGAAAATGACTTAGGAAATTGCTAGAATAACAGGATTTTTCATAACATGCATTTTCAGAAGGTGAAGTCTGAAACTCGTATGTCATTATTTAATGACTTCAGTATTCCGGGAATTGCCAGAAAACCAATAATTGTGAGAGGTAAAAATTATGAGGTAAAAATCTAGACATTTGAGAGATATACATACCTTTCAACCTGTTATTGCAAGAAATCTCAACAAAGGTGAACATAATAGTAATGCAATGCCACAAAAATAGGGATAAATTGTAAATATTATTTTTAACTTTGAAAGTTGCTAGAATAACAGGATGCATGTTAGCATGCATTTTCTGAAGGTTATGAATCCTGAAACTGATATGCCATTATTCAGTGACTTCACTCCTCTGTGAATTGCCTGAAAACCACACATTTTATGATGAATTGGGCACACATTTTATGATGAATTGGGCAAAAATGAGAGGCAAAACTCTGGTCACACCTACACCTACCTTATCTCTACTCACACACACACACACACACACACACACACACACACACTCTTTATCTCTCGTTTGAACAGAGTGGCTGCCTACTAGCCTATGTCACCTAGCACTGGATGGACTAGGAAGGACTTCTCCCCATGCCCTCCTCAAATTCATTGCCTTTTGGACCCGGAGTTATCCTCGTCTCTTTATTTTTTATCACTATCTTATCCCTACCACCTTCTGCCCTTTCATACTCCCCTTTCCTCCCTTCATCCAACAAAACCCATGCAGTACCATCCACCAGCTTCCCCTCCCCACCTCTTGACAGAATTAAATTTCCTCCATATCTTTCTGTAGTTTCAAAACACACATTCACATACACACTCAATAATTTTGCCCATGTATTGCTTTATTTCCTGTGTACTAAAATATGCCTTACTTCAGCTGTATTTTTGACAGCTTTTACCATTTACCTATATTCTGTTCTGTATATGTATTTTGTAATTTTGGTATATGGTGCTTTTCACCCAGAGCCTCTGATGAAAAGGAGCCTTGTAGTCAGTCGGACTTCCCCAGTAAATAATCAGTCAATAAATATTAAATCCATTAGTGGTATTGCACATTACTTATTATTTCACTTACTTATAACAAATGTTCTGTGCACATTTTAGTCTGTTACAGTACCAATCTACTCCAGTTACTAACTTTACCCTCTCTGTAGACCACTTTATGCCATAGCACAGATTAAGTAGGTAGATGGACTTTATCCTTTATACTCACTTTCTTGTTAGTACTGTCACTCTGTGGGTCACAGGTGAGATACCAGACTTCACTTGAGCCCTCTGGATTACCTCTGTTTAACTATTAAAAAATATGTAGCTAATATTGATACAGCTGAGTTAGTGTCAGTCTCATACAACTCAAAACAATGGTGAGCTTAGATTTGTTACCACTTTTGGAAGCAATAATTGTAAGATGAGCTAGATAATAAATGTTGACCCATTTTTTTAAATAATATGCTTTTGAAGGAAAAGACTGTGCATTCAGTTATTGTAGAAATATAGGCTAATTATTCAGTCTCCCTAAGAATGAAACCATTCCCAGATTACCATTGCACATCTATCAGAGATTGGTTGAGGTGTAGTTTTTCTCTATAAGTTGTAAATACGACACATTTTACTACTAAAAGTTCAGGAACGTCATCTGACAATAGAGCACTGATCACATGCTGTAATCCCTGGATGATTTACTTTGGCTAATGTAATTGTAGTGCTCTTCATACAGGGCAAACTTCATGCACCTCTAAAGAATGTGTAACAGCACATTTCAGTTATATGCACTGCAAAAGAACATTTAGTTCTTCATTATTTCAAGCTTTTATTATTCTAAAACTTATATCGCAGCATAGACTTTATATATTTTAAGCAATATGAAAACAAATCCCCCCAGAAAAATGGAACACAAATAGCTGTATGCGGTATTTACAGTACATGAGATAAAAAAAACTCGAAAACCATATTAGAATGAAACTATAAAATAAACAGAGATGACAGAAAAGAGGAAACATAGTTTGTGACTCAACTAAGATTCATGTCTATTAACGCTGCGATTCTTCTGTTCTGTGAACCATACAGGAAGGGACTTTTTTTTTTTTTTTTTAAATTGTGTGTGGAATGGAAAACGGGACCTCCCCCGTTATGCCACTGGTTCAGAATAGGTAACAGAAACATAATCGAAACCTAGAATCTCATCGGGTATAAACGAACAGTCTGTTTTAACTATTATGTTCACAGAAACGAATGACTCTTCCAGCTGAAAGGACACCAACAGCGGCCAAACAAACCCAAGTTAGCAATAGCAAGTTACTTCTCAATCCAGCAATGGCTACAATTTCTCACCCATGTCACCTTAACTACCTCATCTCCAAACTCTGAAATAGTTAATGGGTTACCGAAAAGTAATGATCTGTCTGTGAATTGGGTGACAAAGCTGTTAAACACTGCAGTAAATAAAATGGTTTAACAGTCTGGTGTGTTTCAAAAGTAAAACTATTATTTTCTCCCATAAAAAAATGAGGGAAAGGAATTAACATAAGTGTTATATTAGCTAAGGGTTTCCAACACAAATACAAATTCACGTGGTTTGAAATAACAGTAAAGTGGCCGAGTCACTACTGCGATAATAAAACGCGATTACACCACCAATGAATTATCAAGCTTCCTGCAACTAGTGTTCCCCTGTCTTCACCTTTTATTGAGTGATGTGAAAATATTATTAAAAATAGTTCTTGGGCCACCCCAGCCCCTGACTCAGCTAAACAGGTTCAGCACTATCTATCCACCACCGATGCTGAGTAAGTCTTACCTGCTGACCTGAGGATTGTCTACCGCTGCTACTACTATTGCACAAAGCCAGCCTCTTGCATTTAAACAAATTTTTTCAAACTCTTACTCAGGCTTTACTCTCAAACACCAGCTGCAGCACTTTCCTGATTCGATCACTACTCCCCAGACTCTGCTTGGCTGCCACCATTAGCTTCACGGAATGCTTGGTGTAACCGGAAGAAAACACAGTGTGTGTTAAGCCGATTTACTGGAGAAAATTACATGTAAGCATATGCTTAATCTGTTGTGAAAATTAAGTTGAGAAGTTGACTGACAAAGTTCAATTACTTTTTCTTTTTATTTTTCACAGGATAGGGCTAAAATAGGACTGGGAAGTAAGTCACACTTGCAGAAGGCCCTCAAGAGTAACAGCATGCAATTACTGGTGTCTCATAGTGCACTTGGATATAAGCACAGAGGCACTATGAGACGGTACTCGGGGTTAATGGAGGGGTAGTTAAAATCTCCCACTATAAGGGTTTTGGGTTGTAACCTAACACTTTCCAGTGTGTTTAGGAATGTGGAGTGGGATTGTTGGGACATGGTGGGGGATCTATAGCAGGCTTGCAGTCTACAACCTAGATTGCTGTTTTGCCCATTGTTAGTTGTACCTGAAGTATCTCTGATGCATTATGTTGGACTACTAGTCTGGGGGTGTGCATATCCTTTATGAATATGGAGACACCTCCACCTTTAGTGCTTCGGTCCAGGTTTAGGGGCTGAAAGATGTGGTATGAAGTATAGCCTGGTAGTGCTGGAGTGCTGTCTGGAGCCTTGAACCAGGTCTCAGTCACTGCACAGATGTCAGTGTTCTCCATTTTAAGGAGTGCTTCGAGCGAGTGCATTTTGAGATTTAGACTTCTGGCGTTGAGTAGCATAACCCTCAGATTTTGTTTGCTTGTAGCCATTACAGTGGTAATTTTGTCTTAGGGACATTTTTTAATTAATTATTTATTTTTATTTTATTTAAGTTTGATGACCGAGGAAGTCTACTGGGCCAAGAAGAGCCCGTTTTCAGTGGAGGCCCAGGAAGAAAACCTCCACAATAACTGCAAGTTGCATGTCACATGTTACAAACGGACATATTTCATACAGCTAATTAAACGTTTACAGATAAGCTCCATGATATTTGCAATTGTCTTGTCACAATGTTACAAAAATGAAAAGACATAATTCAGTACAGAAATTTCAACATTTACCCGCGGTGGTGGTGCTGCGGTAACATTGTCGCCTCACAGTAAGACTCTGTCCGGTTTGATTCTCAGCTAGAGCGTCTTCTGTGTGGAGACGTGCGTGAATAAGCATTGCTTTGTTGAAGGTTGTACGTCAGGGCTGGTAACTCAGCACGTAAAAATCAACTACCAATCATTAGCAGACCGGAGTTCCGCTGTGGCGACCCCTAACCGGGAAAAGCCGAAAGACGCAACAACATAAAGTTCATATTTTTGTTATAAACTCAATTGTAGGTTTAACATTTCAAAATATTTAGTTAGTAGCTAATTAGTATGTTAGGAAAATATTATGCATGGATAGGGTAATAGTATATTTGAGATTGGATAGTATAGTTCAATAGATGTTAGAAAGAAAATTAGTTTTTGCTAGGCGAGGGATTGTTTTTGGGTGGGATGAAGTAGTAGTAGAGGTAGTTGGATGAGTCAGTGCAAGGTGGAATGGGGGGGTTAAGTTGGAGCGTGGAAAGGGCATTCCCATTTGGCAGAAAGATGAGAGAGTAGCTGAGATTTGAAATTTGTATGGTGAGTTAGGTTGTGTAGGTATGTGGGAGAGAGTTCCACTGTTTAGCTAAGGAGTGGGAAAGCAGTAGATGGCCAGGAGGTCGTGCAGGTTTGTGGACTTGAAGGAGATTTTGGTTTTTGGACCTGAGTGAGCGGTTGGGAATGTAAGGTTTTAAGGAAGTAGCGAGAGCTGGGCAGTTGGCAGGTTTAAAGATGAGCTTGTGGGAAATGGTGAGTTGTAGGTAACTGAGGTAGTTGGGTCGTTCAAGCCAGTTGAGGGTGAGGAGGGAGTGGCAGTGGTGGGATGAGTTTTTTGAATTGGTTGCAAATTTTGAGATCTTGTGGTAGCAGGATTCAAGTTTGGATTGAAGGCCAAGATGGAGACTGGTGAAAACAGGGGCACCATACATAAGGGAGGGGAGTAGGAAAGTGGACGCAAGAGTTTGATTGGAAGAGGGGCTTAGGAAGCGGTTGTGCCTGTAGAGGAGACCTAACGTTTGGTGGGTTTTCTTGATTGCGGAGCGGATGTGGGTGTCATATTTTAATTCTTCATCAATAATGATGCCAAGAAGCTTGGTGTTGGGAACGATTTCAAGGAGGGTGTGTTTTGAGACTCTGCGGTGAATGTGGATTTGTCAATGGAGTTTTTGGTAGGGGGAAAAACATTAGTTTGGTTTTATTTGCATTTAGAAAACCAGGCGATGGTGGTGGGAGAGAGGTGTAGGGTGGACAGTTGGGATATAAGTAGAGTTTGTGAGATGGTGTCAAAGGCCTTTGACAGATCTTTGAATAGTGTGGATACGAACTTGCCGGAGTCATGTTCGAGGTTTATGGTTTCAAGAAAGGAAAGAAGGGCAGTTGTGGTGCTGTGGCCAGGGCGGAAGCCGTGTTAGGTAGGGGAGAGTGGGGATTGTTTAGTGTTAGGTGTGCCATGAGTTGTGCTTGTATTGTTTTCTCTAGTATGTTAGAAAGAGGCGAAAGGATGGCAATAGGCCTGAAGTTGGTGGTATCAGTATTTTTGCCACCTTTTGTGGAGGGGGATGATTTAAGCATTGCACCCGATAGAAGGGAAGTATGACATTGCCTAAAAAAGGCACTGTAGGGGTGCCAAGAGCCTTGGCCGGTATCCGGAATCCCAGGGGTGACGGGTGCAGCCCATCTCTGGCAGACAGATACTGGATCCTCTTAGAATGACACCAGAAACTTAGCCATTTGTTAAAGTCAGTCATTTTCTGCTTGTACTGTGGTATCATTCTGGGTGACGGTAGGATGCTACTCAGAGCCATGGTCATACCTGCCTGGGCTGCATGATCCGAGAGCTCCTCTATGTCTCTTTTCATGTAGTCCAGGGGAGGCACGTCTCAGGTCATTTACACCAACATGGATAATGACCGTCTCATATTTGTACCTGTTGTGGAGTGACATGAGTGCGTGCATTATTTGGCGGATCCTGGCACCCGACAGGCAGCTGACTAACTTTCTCCTTATTCAACCTAGTGAGTAGGACATCAGTGTGCCTTACTATTGAAGCACCTATGACTAGTCTATTGGGTAAGTTGTTTTGCCTTGGGGGCTTTGGTTGAGTGGCACACTGTTTGTGTGAACTGTGTGTCTCATAGTTTGTGCTGGGATGTGATGGTTGTTTGCATTTCTGCCTCAGAGGTCTCTGTTGCTTGGGTAGATTTTTATTGCGAGCCTCCGTGAAAGTAGGTGTGTGTTTTGTGTTAGTATGTGAGGGTTGTGGTGGTGTATGTTCTGAAGGGTTATGTGTCGAATGTGGTGTGGTGTGGTGCAGGTGTTAACCTTCTCCTCTTGACTGGCTAATCAAGTCTTGGCTGGAGAGTGCTTGGCGTCCATTTTGGCTATATATGTGCATCTCTCACAAGTCATAGTGTTGGGAGGTAAGAGGAGGGGGTTGTCTGTGTACATGAGGGAGTTGCTACATTGCTGCAGGATGCCCAAATTCACCAGGTTAACAGGAGAAAGCACAAGGAACTGTCCTTTAGACATGCCCAGACAGGTGCTCATTATATTAAGTCCGGAAGCTGTTTTCTTACTTCTCTTTATATATTCCACTCAATTATAGCAGTGGCTACTGGTGACCAAGGTAGTTCAGGAACTTGACATAGCTTAAGTGCTACTTTTTACAAATGCACTTTAGTACTAATGCATACTGAACAAGAAGAAAGTACTTTTACTAAAGAAGGCCAAAATACTAGTTCTCTCACCATTTTTTTGGTAGATTTGGAACCTGGGTTACCACGATGCAAAATTTGTATATTTTAGGACCTTTGAAAATAATGTCATCTTCCATCAACATCTCATCTCTGTAAGGAAAATAAGTTTGGACTTCAGGTGGCACATTAGATTGCTTTGACGGCCATCCAACATTAATGTAGTGGTTGAGCTTTTGCAAAATTGGATCAGTCTTTGTATGATCTCTCAGCTCATCAAGTCTTGTGGGAGAAAAATTACTCACTTCCATGACGTCAAAGTCACAATTCTCTGCGGGAAGCTGTTCCATTGTATTTCTGGGTGATCTGGAATAACGTATCAGCCAGGTAAAGAAATTTGCCTTTTGTGTAGACCATTTTGAAGTTGTACTTTTACAGTTTGAGCATCATTCTTTCTAATCTCGCTGGAGCTGAATGCATAGGCTTCGTTAGAATAATAACTAGAGGTTGCTGATCAGTTTCAGTCTGAATAGGTCGATAGCAAAGATATAATCATGAAACTTTGAACATGCAAATACTATTGCGAAAAGATTTGAAAACATTGCATTTCAGTTTGGGTAAGAGTTCTAGATGCATAGGCTACTGGTCTGCCTTCTTGAAGAATAACTGTGCCAAGACCAAATTTTGAAGCATCACAGAAAAAGTTACTGGTTTATTGACATGGTAGTATCTTAATGTAATTTTCTGCTTAAGATCTTCATATGCTGTCTGGTGTTCCAACTAAGACCATATAACGTTTTTGTGCATCAGCTCTCTCAAAGGTGCTGTCAACTCACTGAAGTCTGGTATAAACTTGCCTAAATAGTTGACCATACCAAGAAAACATTGTAGAGCCTGAACATTATCTGGTGCTGGCATCTGAAGAAAGGCTGCTTGATTGGATGGGTCTGGTTGCAAGCCAGTACTAGTGAATAAATAACCTACATATATAACTTCTGTTAGTCTGAGTGTGCACTTCAGAGGATTTAGTTTTAAGTTCATTTCACATGCTCTGTCTAGAACTGCCTCCAACCAGTAAATCATCTACTATTATGGCACAAGCAGACTTCACTCTTCTTAAGACTGAGATGGTATCCTTTAAGCCCACTGTGCCAGTGGATACCACATCCCACAATGCCGAATCCTTCACAAATGCTTTTTATGGACATCTCCAAGAATGCATGGATCATGCAATCCCAAACAAATCCAAGTCCCTCTCCACCAAAGGTAAGCGTCCTGTCTGGTGGACCTCAGCCATAAACAAATTGTATAACAAAAGAAGGAAGCTACTGCACGTCAGAGCAAAATCCCATGAAGGGAAGACATCTCTGATCAACATTAGCAGAAAACTACGTTCTCTCATAAAAACATCCAAGGCCAACTTTGAGAGAAAAATCGCTAAGGACACTAAAGATAACCACAAAGCCTTCTTCAGCTATGTTAGAAACCTGGGTGGAAACCCTCAGATATGCTCAGAGTTGGTTCACAACAACAAAAAATACACTGAACCCACAGATATTGCCAACATTCTGGCTGACAGATTCAGTGCAAATTTCTCCCCTCCTTCACCCCCAAAAGAAGAAATACTTATCCCAGCTGAATGTAATCTCCCTGTCATCTCAGATGTCCAAGTGAGAACCGCCCTAAACAAAGCAAAAAACACAGCATCAATGGGACCTGATGGTATCCCGGGGTGCGTGTTACGTGAACTCCAAGAGGAGCTAAACCCACACATAAAAATGCTATTTAACCTTAGCCTTACTTCGGGATATGTACATGAACAGTGGCGTACAGCAACAGTGGTCCCACTCCACAAGGGGGGGTGCCTCTACAGACCCTGGAAACTACCGCCCCATAAGCTTAACCAGCCTGGTCTGCAAAGCTATGGAAAGAATCATTATGGAACTCATAAACAGGGACATAGGGGACCTACAGACACTTGACCCCACCCAGTTCAGCTTTGTAAAGGGCAGATCCTGCCTTTTAAACCTGGTTGACTTTTTCGAAACCGTCACTAGAGCCATTGATGAGGGCAAAGCAGTCCATACAGCATACCTGGACTTGGCTAAGGCCTTCGACACAATACCCCACTCAGGCATCATAGATAAGCTCAACAGCTTAAAAGTAAACCCTTATGTCACTAGATGGGTTGCAAACTGGCTAAAGGACAGAACCCATAAAGTTAAAATCACTGGAGCAATGTCAGACTCAAAGCCAGTCACAAGTGGTGTCCCACAGGGATCTGTCCTGGGACCCCTCTTGTTCGGCATTTATTTCTCAGATGTTAAAGCAAACATGGGAGGGCTGTGGCTGACAAAGTTCGCAGATGACTGCAAACTAGGCGCCATAGTCGATACACCAGCAGACACACACATCCTACAAAAAGGCCTCACAGAAACGGACAACTGGTGCCGGAGTCACGGCCTTAAACTAAATGCCAAAAAATGTATAGTCATCCCCTTTGGGAAAAACAAAGTCCCCACAAATGATCACATAGACAGCAACCCACTGAGTACAGAAAAAGTAATCCGAGACCTAGGGACCCAAGTCGACAGCGACCTCTCATTTGACACCAACGTTGCAAAAGTGGTTAGAAAAACATTCTACCTTGCACCCCGCATCATGAAGGGATTCACATCCAGATCCAAGGATGTCATTGTACCCCTATATTCCTCCCTCATCAGACCCATGATTGAGTACAATGCCCCATTTGGTATGTACCTCACCCGGCATTTGCAACAGCTGGAGAGACCACAAAAGTACCTCACCAAGAGGATCAAGGGTCTCCAACATATGTCTTATTCTGCCAGACTAAAGAAACTTCAGCTCTATTCAGTAGCATACCGCCTGCTCAGAGGTGATCTCTGCCTGACGTACAAGGCCATGTCCAATCAGGATCTGATGGACATGCTCCACCTCAAAAAAATCCAAATCCATCAGGACCACGAGAGCTAAAGACTTAAACCTCGGCACAAGTATGAATAGGACATGCTGGAGGGATAGATTCATAGCCCAGAGGCTTCCCATGCTTTGGAACAGGATCCCAGTTCGTATTAGGCAGAGCCCCTCACTGACTCTCTTCAAGAGAAATCTTGATGAGTGGATGGGAGATCGTAAGTTTACCCCAGGGGTCACATCTGTGTCACTACTAGACAGGGGCACAGTAAACTAATTCTATTATATAAGGGGACCTTCACTGTGTCACTACTAGACAGAGGCACAGTATTCTAAATTTATTCTGTACATTTTTTGTACCATTTCATGGGGTGGCAAAAGCCACATCACTATGGCTAGGCTTACAAATGCCCCAGGACAGATAGCCTAGTACTATACTATGAAACTATGAAACGAGGATAACCTGAAAATATTTGCTCCATTGCACACTGAAAGATTTCACTTGCAGAATTTATTCCAAATGGCATCCTGAGGAATCAGTATCTGCCAAATGGGGTACTGAAAGTAGTCCGTAATGAGGATTTACGATCAAGCATCGATTGCCAAAATTAACTTTTTCCATCTGCGACAGTGGGATTTGGTGTTAGGGTGCAACTTTCTCTACTGCACTCATTGGATGATGCAGTCTCTTTAATGCTTTGTTCAAATCTCTTGGGTCAATACATATTCTGATTTCGTCTGAGCCTTTTTGTTGGCTGCTACCTTGAACGACACCCATTCAATTCATTTGGTTCTGTAACTGGACAGATTATACCTTGCTGCACCATTTTATCCAAATGTTAGAAAAATATGTATTAGTAATATGCATGCTTAATGCATTCGAGGTTTAAAAGGGTTAATGCATTTATTCTGTTCACACTGCATGAATTTGCACAGCTACTAGAGACATTCCAATCCTGTTTATGTCATGAAAATATGTGCAGCTATGATCTGCTTATGCCATGGAAATTAACAAGAAGCATTTGATTTCTGCTAATGTCATGAAAATAATAAGTGTTTCATTTCTACTAGTGTCATGAGACTTAGAGTTATTGATTTTCTGCTTATGCCATGAGAAAGTACACAGCGATGAAGCTATTGATAATGAAAACAAAGGCTGCTTGAAAGTATAAACCGTAGTCAGCATTACTTGTACCTAAGCTAGAAATGTACCTTGAATCTAGGCAAAATGTAACACGTATATATTAGAACTGCACAATTGAAGAATTGAAAGATTGTGGTGGGCTAAAAATAAGCCCCAAGGCCAGGTTGTTTTTCTCAAATGTTTTTTTTAAATCAACAATAATCCAGTCATGTCAGCAGGAAATCTAAGTAACATTTTCTATGTAACACATAGTAAGTTTTAAATCTGAACATGTCAGCAGGAAATCTAAGTAACATTTTCTGTAAAGTAATACAGAAAGCTGTGTCTAACTACGTCAACAACAGAATAGTAACATTTCATAGAACTGTATAAAAGTAGCATACTGCTCACTAGTAATTTAGACAAATCATTCTGCCTGCATGCTTTGTCTCCTTGCTGCAAGTTAATAAAGGGTGCCATACTTGAACCTTACGTGAATTGGTCTTTGAAGTTTTTTCCTTTGACAGATTGGTCCTTCGGACCAGAACCCTCTCTTCACCTCGGATCAGATGGGCCAGGTGGTTGAAACCGTACGGGGAAGAAACCAAATCGGTTCTTCTTATTTGAAAAGCCCTCCAACTAAATTGTCGTACAAGAGAGGCCAGCCACTTTCTGATCTGCGACTGAAGGACGGGTCTCCGCGAATCAGGTGATCAATCACGTAGGCTCAGGTAAGGTGAATCTACTTTTTTCTGTTTTCTGTTTTAGATCAGGGACAAAATTTGTATTGTTTTTGTCAAGACTGTATTTTACAAGTCAGGGACAGAAAAGATTACTGTCTTGTCATAGATCAGGAGAAACAGAATAAGTAGGCAGTCATTCTGAAGAGACTATAACAACATTTGTGGTACCACGTTAAAAATAAGAGAGGTTACGTAACAATCAAAAGGGTAGAACAAAATGGGTAATAATTGCACAAAAAGACCCCAAAATCCGACGTTAACAAAAGACGTAAAATATATGCAGTCGCAGCGCGCCAACAATATTAAATATTATTCAAAATGGGTTAATAAATATGAATTCGACGGAAAATTAGAAAAATCCTCGCTTATCAAACTTGTCAAACAGCACAAAACCGATTCCAAAGGTCGGGTAAAAAAGCAACGTAAATTAGGAATTCCTCAGGCACACAGGTGGATTGAGGAAGTAAACCGTAGGGAACAAAAATTCAAAAGCAATGTTTTTAGATGAGGACAATAACTTAGTAATAGCATTGGCCCCTCCACCTCCCTTACCAGAATATGAAGCAAGTGAACAAGTTAGTCCACCCCCACGATATCCTGTTGTCACTGAAAATAGAGACATTGTAAAACTAAAACCGTATATTAGAGATCCTATCAGGACCAGGTCTCGAACAAGGGCAGGTAACTCAAATAAAGGCATCGAGTTATATCAAATGGTTAAGAATTCATGATCTATAAGTGAAGAAGAAATATGCCCACTTATAGAAGTACCTAATCCTCAGGCAGGTCAAGATAATCAGGACCCAACTATTTTAGTGTGTTGACCCTGGACTCCGGAATATATCCGGAAAGCCACTGAGGGAATTCCCCATCCAAAAGTTAATTTTAGAAAATTCTCAGAAGATTTACAAGGAATGAGGCTGAGTTATAACCTAAACGGAGAAGAGGTAGAAAAAGTAGTTAGACAAATTGTGGGGCCAGATTGGCACATGATTAGTGGCAACTGGAATCCCCGTGATGTTGCACAAAGACCCCTCCCACATAGCAGCGCAGAATTAGACAACAGAGTAAAAGGTCTCACAGACCGCATCTCTGAAAAATGGAAGCCTAGGGCAGACTGGACTTGCATTAATCAATGCATCCAACAAGAAGGTGAAACTATTGACCGGTATTATGCCAGATTATTAGAATGTTGTAATAACCACTGTGGAATGCAGGTTCCTGAAGACCAAACACAAGATTCCCCATATGAACAGCAGTTAAAGAATGCATTTTTAAAGGGCAGTATTGCACCTATAAGCAGTTTTATTACAAAACACATGGTAGAGCATTGTACGAGCAGGTTACAGTCATTACTTGAATATGCTAGGCATGCCAAAAGGCATTTTAATAGCAAAAAGAAAGCTCAAGTATTTTCTGTAGAAGATGGAGCAGACGTTTATGTAGTACAGTCCGGGAAAAAGGGCAAAAAAACGCACAGGGAAACAATCTGATCAGCGATCAGAGGACTTTGAAGGGCGAAAGAAAAGGGGTGAATGTTTCAAATGCATTAAAAAGGGACACTTGGCAAAGGATTGCAGGAAAAACAAGAAGGCAACCACGGAAGATAAGGAGGGTGAGGACTGTGACTGTATGGTAGTCAGGAATCACTAGAAGGGGATAGCGGAGAAAGGACAAATGAGAATGTGATAGATGGAGTTAGAGGATGTGACAGAAGAGATAGAGGAAGTGCAAGAAGTTAGTGATAATGAAGAAAATGAAATATTAGACCTAGCTTTATTGAGCTTGGAGCTCTATTTAGCAGACACAAAACCAGAAGTTACACTCTTGGTAGAAGGAACGGAAGTCAAATTCTTGTGTGACTCAGGGGCATCACGAACCCTGATACATCCCTCCAGACAACACAGAGTCACCTGATTACATACTGGTAAAAGCAGCTAATGGACAGCTGTATCAGGAGCCCCTCTCCCGTAATATTGCAATAACTGATCCAGTTTCAGGATTGACTCAGAAAAGCAAAATTGTTGTTTCTGCAAAATGCCCAGTAAACCTCCTGGGTAGAGACCTCATGCAACTATTTGGTATAGCAGTAGTCCCATCCATGCAGGGTATGGAAGCACAGCGACAAATTGATACCTTTGCAGTGCAGTCAGAGGGTGAAATGTTTTATTGGTACAGCCAGGACTTGGTTATGACTGGTCCAGGGACTGTGACCGAAGAATTAATGAATGTAGCCATCAGCAAGTTCCCCTCCCTTGACATTGATAAGCAACACCTGTTGCACTGTACCCTGTATTATTGTAACACACCAGGACCTGACAAGGAATATGAGCAAGAATTGTTTATAAATCATGCAAACAGACTGATATTACGTAATCTGTACTGGGATACAGAAGGAAACAGTGTAGCCAGCTGTTCATTGCCCCAGGAGTTCTTTACACTTTATAAATCTAATCGATTGCCACATGTTAGCTTAACCAAGAACAAAAACATAGAATGGGCAGACCTAGGAGAAAAAGTCACGAGATGGGAGAAACAGACAGAATTAGAACTGTCAGAACAGGGAATACAAATACAGAAGTTGAATTGGATAACTCAGACCCACCCAGCCGTACACTTGCAGTCTAGCAAGGACAGCTGATTAGCACTCCTATTAAAGGAGGAAGAGAATGCCTTACAGAATATACCAGAAACTCTCTGGTCAACAGGAAAATCAGATGTAGGACTTATTCGTACAGCGGGACCAGTAACTATCACGCCAAAGTCAGCATTCAGACCACAGAAAAGACAGTATCCCTTAAGAAAAGATACAGAGGCAGGAATAAAGCCTGTTATAGCAACCTTACTTAAAGGAGGAATACTGGTAGAATCTCCCGATTCACCATGTAATACACCCTTATTTCCAATTAAAAAAGCAAATGGAGAATGGTGTATGGTCCAAGATTTACAAGCTGTAAATGATGCAGTAATACCAAGGGCACCTACAGTGCCAGACCCACACACCCTGTTAAATGATTTAAAACCTCAACAGAAGTATTTTTCTGTGGTAGACATTAGCAGTGCGTTCTTTTTGATACCAATACACCCTGATAGCCAGTATTGGTTTGCATTCACATTTCAGGGGGAAAAGTATACATATACGCGACTACCACAGGGATATTGTGAAAGTCCAACAATATTCTCACAAGAAATGGCAAGCAACTTGGTGCGATTTACCCCACCAAGGGGCAGTCAGATTTTACGTTATGTTGATGACATCTTACTGGCGGCCCCCACCCAGCAAGATTGTAAAGAAGATACCATAGCGCTATTATGATTTTTAACCGCTGAAGGACATAAGGTAAATAAAAATAAACTGCAGCTTTGGAAAAAAACAAGTCAAATACCTAGGATATGTAATATCCAAGGAAGGTAGAACATTAGATGAGGATAGAAAAGTAGCAATTTTGCAAGCACCAAAACCCACTACCAAGAAGGAAATGATGTCCTTCCTAGGTACAACTAATTTTTGCGAGAGCTGGATTGCAAACTATGCCTTGGAATCTGCACCTCTGACTGACCTGATATATAAGAAGCATATGGCTGCACAGGATTTGTTACAATGGGCACCAAAGGCAGAATCTGCTTTCTGCAAACTGAAACAGTTAATAGCGTCCTCATTAGTTCTGGGATTACCAAACTATCATAAAAGTTTTTTCCAAACTGTAGATTGTAAGCAAGGTTATATGACATCAGTATTAACACAACAGCATGGGGACAAGCAACACCCCATTGCTTACTATTCATCACAACTAGACCCAGTGGCACGTTCCTTACCCCACTGTGTACAAGCAGTAGTTGCAGCTGCAATGGCAGTACAGGCTTCGGCCTCAGTAGTTTTATTCCACCCTCTCACTTTGAGAGTGCCTCATGCAGTCGCGATTATTTTACTACAAGAAAAGGTGTCATATCTTTCCCCTGCTAGGCATCTTTCCTGTATGACTACATTGTTAAGCCAACCTCACATGACAATTGAACGAAGCATGACTTTGAACCATTCTACCTTGCTCCCAACCCCTGCAGACGGCACATCACACCGCTGCCTGCAGGTAATTGAGCAAAAGACACTACCTAAAAAAGATCTCACGGATGTCCCCTTGAATGATACCGAGGTGACATACTACATGGATGGTTCGTGCAAAAGGGGTCCTGCAGGACAGAACCTAGTAGGATATGCAGTAGTTTCTGACACTGAGATTATAGAAGCAAAACCTTTACCACACAACTTATCTGCACAGGCAGCAGAATTGATTGCCTTGACACGGGCATGTACCTTAGCAAAGGGTAAATGTGTAAACATTTTTACTGACAGCCAGTACACTTTTTTTTACTGTACATGTTTTTGCGCAACAGTGGAAAAAACGAGGAATGATAACATCTACTGGCAAACCTATAAATCATGCACAGTTTATTTTAGATCTTTTAGTATCTATTCAGTTACCTCAGAAAGTAGCTATTTATAAATGTACAGCTCACACCAAGCAACAAGATAGGATTTCAAAAGGTAATGCAAGAGCTGATACAACTGCAAAACAAGCAGCTTCTGAAGTATTTCTTTTAAATGAAGAACTACAACCCTCTGAGATTTTAGACTTAGAAATTTTAAAAACAATGCAGATACTCACTACGCAAGCTGAAAAACAAAGATGGGTAAAATGAGGAGCAATTCTAGAAAAGGGGCTGTACATCTCTAAAGAAGGGAAACCGATACTGCCGTCTAATTTGTTTAGATATGCAGCTTTGTTGAGCCATGGGCAATGCCATGTCTCAACAGGGGAGATGGTACAGCTGTTGAACCAAGTGTTCACAACGTACGGATTTACAAACTACTCTAAAAAATTTTGTTTGATGTGCCAAATTTGTAACAAACATCATGCACAAGGGGCGTTAAAGCCCAAGCAAGGGAGTTTCCCTACACCACTATATCTGTTTCATACTATCTGTATGGATTTCATAGAAGTGAACAAATGTGAAAATAAGTATTGTCTTGTCATTGTAGATATGTTTTCCAGATGGGTGGAAGCCTTTCCGACTAAAAATCCAGATGCAGCCACGGTAGCAAAAGTACTTGTCAAAGAAATCATCCCTAGATTCGGCATTCCAGAAAGGATCTACAGTGACAACGGTACACACTTTGTAAACCAAACCATACAGCAGTTAAGTAAGCATTTTGGTGTTTCTTTAAAAAATCATTGTGCATACCATCTGCAATCTGCAGGGCTTGTTGAGAGGCATAATGGTATATTAAAGAATAAATTAAGAAAGTTAATAGCTGAGACAGGGAAGAATTGGTTGTATTGTTTGCCCCTGGCACTGTTGAGCATAAGAACTGTTCCGACTGCAAAAGGATAGACTCCTTTTGAGAAACTATTTGGAAGGGCTTATTATACACCCCAGTGGAAACTTCTCATGTCCACAGACCAGGAAGCCAATTATACACTAGCTGAATATATGAGAAAAGTCATGAATTCTAAACATCTGTTGCAGTCAAATTCTGTTTCAGATAAAGAACAAACCGAAACATCGAAAGTGGCAGTGATCCCCGGGGAGTGGGTGTGGTGAAGAATATAAAGAAGAAAAATTGGTCATCACCAAGGTGGGAAGGTCCATACCAGGTGCTTCTTTCGACACCCACTGCAGTCAAGATAGCAGAGCGCGAGCCTCATGGATTCACCTGATGCACTGCAAACTAGTTAAGAACTTTGAACTGGACAAAAATCTTACCTCTCCATCGGGGCCCTCAGCACAAAGTCTGGCTACAAAGGGGGGTCAGATCAATAGGACTGATCCGTCTCAACCCCAGTGAAGAAACCATCGGTACTGAAGGTCCTATTAGGGCAGAGAGTAAGAACACATGTCTGAAATAAAGATGACAGGATCCAGTAAGATCCAAATGCACCTATTCGGAAGGGTCGGAAAAAACAGGAATGCAGATCAACAGTTTCCTCAGAAGTATTGCATAATCATCCTGTTGACTGTACTAGTGACAATAATCTTTTTGTTGTGGCCATTCCTTTTCCCAGCCACACAAACTGAACTGAATAAGCGTGGAGAGTTGCATGTAGAATGGCACCCAAACTTCAACACTTACCAGGCAATCAAATATGTGTATGCTGAGACCTTCAATGTTTCGAATTGCTGGATTTGCACAGCTTTGCCAACAGCATACGGGGGGTTATTGTTAACTTCAGTCCCCCTAGGAGCCAACAAGACCTGGGAAAATTTAGTCTATGATACATCAGATGTTACATCACAAGATAAAGTAGCATTGCACTTGTCTGTTCGACAGAAGGGGACTGTGTGTTTTTACAAAAATGATACAGTTCAGGTGGGTTGGAGCAATTGCAATGTGACTGTTCACTATAGATGCTACAATAAAACTGATAACACAGGTTCGTATTGCAACACAAGCTATGATTCATTTTTTGAACTAATGCATAGGGCAACTGATGAAGTAAAACATAATGCTGACCTTTATAAACTGATTATAGTTGACAAAAAAAATGTTTCATCCAGAGCCAGGACATAGTAAAGTTACTACCAAAGTAGAAGATTGTTATTTTGTATGTGGTAGGAAAGCATACAAGTGGTTACCTGAAAATTGGTCCGGCAGTTGTTATTTGGGGTACCTGGTTCCGGCCATACGACACACAACAGTTTTGCCTCAGGGGAAAATTCGAAATGTTCGAGAAACATATTATGGATATTATGTCAAATTACAATATAACCCTAAGGGTATATTTTCAACTGAGTTGGAAGAAATATTGGAACGGGGAGAAAGATTTGTTTTTTTGAAAAATCATGATGTAAAAAAGTTGATTATGAAAACCCCCAGGCACCTGTTTATGTATGCAATTCCCAAAATTCATAAAAAACATGCTTAATCCTCCAGGGAGGCCTATTATTTCAGGAATAGGCTCATTTTTGGAAAATGTTAATACTTTCTTGGATTTTCATTTCAAAAAAACATTTGACCACTATACCTTCACATGTTAAAAATACTCAGCAAATTTGTTAAGAACTAGTCAACTTGAAATGGAAGGATGACTATTTTTGGGTAACAGTAGATGTTACTGCTTTATATTCAAATATTAATAGAAGATAGGGTATGGACGCAATGACTAGGAAACTAGGAGAAGGTCCACATTCTACTTTTCTGTTAAGTTTATTAGAATTCAGTCTTACCCATAACTATTTTGCATGGAAAAATGAATTTTTCTTACAAACAATGGGGACAGCGATGGGGCATTTGCCCCATCATATGCCATTACGTATATGAGCGATTTTGAAAATCAATTTATGACATTACAAGACTATTATGTAAAAAATGTAGTCTATTATAAAAGAAACATCGACAACTTACTATTCATTTGCAAAGGTAATCAGGCTGAATTTGTGGAATTTATGGACATTTTAAATAATAATGCACATGGATTGAGGTTTACTTGGGAAATTGGTAGAGATAATATGCCATTTTTGGATGTCATGTTTTACATTAATAAAGATAAGGTACAGCACAAACCATACAGAAAACGAACAGCAGTAAACATTTTCTTGCATGCTACTAGCATGCATCCCTCACATTTGATTGAATCATTACCTTATGGTGAATTCAAAAGGATTTTTTGAACACCACAGAAATTGAGTTAGAGAGAAGAAATTTGGATGAAGTATATAGGAGGTTAAAGAATAGAGGTTTTGATGATGATACACTACAGAGAGCAAAAAATAAGGTAACAAATGGTGGAGGAAGGAAAGAAAGAATCGGCCCCAAACATCATGGAGGAATGGTCAGAAATAATTTAGAAACTAATATGGATGAAGATGAGAAACTATTCCTTGTTACTAGATATTCTGACTTTTCTCTCATTTTGGAAAAAATCGTCAGGCAAGCGTGGGAGATGGTCTGTGAGGACATCTCCATTGGCTCATTGTTTCCCAAACATATGACATTTTCTTACAGCAGGTATAGCAATTTGAAAGAGCTGTTGAATAATAAAAAAAGCTTGCATTTAATTTTTTTTTGATAGTATAAGCAAAAATATTGAAACTTACTGCTGTGGGAGATGTTCTATATGCAATTGTGTTAAAAATTTAGATGGGAAAAAGATTAATGGCAAATTGTATAGGGCCACACAATATTATAATTGTGACAGCTGTGGAGTAGTGTATATTATAGGTTGTGATTGTCATCCAACCTCATAGTATATTGGTCAAACTACCAGAAAGGCCAAAGTGAGGATTATGGAACATCTGGGGGATGTGAGAAGACGGAAACCTGAGAGCCCTCTTGCTATGCACTTCTTGTGCAAACATCACGGTTTGGACAAGAGTTTATTTTTTAGTATTCTAGCACGTCCAGTGCGCAATTGTGGGAATTTCAAAAGGCAACTGAACAAACTTGAGAGTAGAATGATAATTAACTTTCATGTATTATGTCCTTGAGGTATGAATTTGGAGAATAATCTTAGTATTTGATTTGTTATAGTGATATTAGAATAATATTTGAATGTCAAATGTCTTTTTAGGTAGAATGAATTTTACATACATAGCAAAAAAGTTATGATTCAGGAATTTTTAGGATGCATCGTAGCAAGTATAAAAAAATGAATGTTTAAAGGTTGGGAAACAGACATGTACTATGAGAAGTCAAATTAACTTGTAGGTGTAAATCAGATATATAATGCATTTTACCTTACCTTAGTAAATATTTGTGATTCATTTTAGCACATATCACTTTAAATTTTGTATACAAGGGCAGAATTTAATATGTACCAATGAAGTATTTAAAGAGCATTAAAAGATATTGTGACAAATATTTAGAATTGTTTAAAATATTTTAAAAAAGTTAAAAATAGGTTTAACAATATTTATTAACAATTGGAGATGATTTAAAAGTTATAAAATGTATGTATGGATCTTAAAATGTATTTTGAGAAATTTCATACAGTTTATTCTTATGAATTGCCTTATAATTGGGTTGCTAACAATTTAATTGTTTAATTATTTGGGTGAATACAACTAATTAATTGAATGATTTGAAGTTAAAAGGTGCATATATAAGGGACAGAATGATGCTGAAAAAAATGTTCCAACAGAAGACAAGAAGCCGAGGTACTCTAACATTGTTGTACTAATAAAAGAAGTTTTGTCCTGCCAATGGTATTCCTGTTTCTGTTCGTGTTTATGGATAAAAATATCGTACTCTTGCTCAAATATTCTACAATTCTCTGCAATATTCTGATCAAACACTAATGGTGATGGTTTTCCAAATTCGTCTGCCATATTAATACATACCAGTGAAGGCTTTTTGCAAGTATGCACGAACACACACACAGATACATATGCCAGATATTTATGCCAGTACTTGTAACTATGCCAAGTAGCACAACAAGCCTCTGAATAACTGAACTTTGCAAAGTAAGTCTCAGGAACTGTAATACTCTTGAAATCACTGTACTGTAAAAGTCATTTATCATCATTGTAAGAAACATTTCAAAATAACTGCACTGTTTGAATAAACTGGGCAGAAGAAGCTCAGAGTAAGAACCATTTTGAAGTAACTGCACTTGGTAAATAACCAGTACACAACACATTGAAACTTTCCCAAAATGGTAGTACTTTGCTAAATACCTCTTTACAATGCAAGAAACACTCTGTAATGGCAGCACTTTGCGAACAGACACACCCGGCACAAGAAACTTTTCAAAATGGCTGTAATTTGACTGTACTTCATGAGGTAGTTGCACTTTGTGCACCAATAAACTCATCGGAATAAATGCACAGTAATAAGCACACACTGTAATTACTTTTACACACGTTGAGATACTTCTAATAACTCTAGTTATGCCTGAATACAATACGAAATAGTTATGCAAAACACAGTACTTTGCCAAAAATCATGCAGTCACCTTGCTTTAGTTATGCTTAATGTGCCCTTTTTGCCCTTATCATATTCTTTTTGCTTGTTTAATTTTTCCATGCCCAGTATACTTTCCTTGTGCTCGTTTTACTAAACATGCCCATTTTGCTTTAAACATGCTCGTTTTCCAATTCCGAGGTACTTCTGAACCCCTTATGTGCTTTTTTGATAATCATTTTATCAAATATCTTAATTTTAAACATTTTGTTTAATTAATAAAACTTTTGTGTCTCGCACTTGTTTATTAATGCAGTTTATGCCCTTGTAATGCTTCGTTTTATCTTTTTTTTATAAAAATAAATAATTCATGCAAGTTTTCATTACCTTTGGTTCATTTCTGGCCCTTTTTCTTGCTCATTTCTCTTAGTTTACCTTCACTGTTAACTCTGTACCTTGGAGCTCTGAAAAGCAGTCTCTGGAATCCTGGTTCTGACACCATGTCACTCGTCTAATCAGGATAAAACAGACGAGTTTGTGGGTTCTGTTCAAGCAGCTTTATTATGTACAAACACATCAGGATTGAGGCTTAATAACTTTACTTAGATAGACTTATAAACAAACTAGCTATTACACTCATATAGGCTCACTCTCTGGCTGCACACTCAAAACGGCACTGAATCTAGCACTTGCCTGCTATTTATATGCATGTAACAACCTTGAAACACTTCTTAAAAGTACTACACACACACACACTTCTACAGTGTTCCCTAAAAATCTTTTCATTCACAGTGACCTGATTCTCCTTTCTCTGTGTGGTTTGGGAAAACTATGTCCTAACACCGGTACATACATTGCCATCTAATATGGCAGTATGTTCCATGTTAACAGTCAGGGAGCTCTTGTGAATATTTGTACCAATATGAATAAAAACAGATTCAGACTTCCTTACATTAAGGCATTCCAAGGCTTTTCTGACATCCTTTATTTTTCCTCCTGGTAAGCATAATGCTATTTGCTATTCATTATCTTCTCTGCAGATATAGGTGTCAGTCCCTTTAATTTATTTATTTATTTTTGTTTATTTATTTTACATTTATTTACTGGGGAGGTCCGATGGACAGAGCTGCTGTTTTCAGCAGAGGCCAGGGAGTAACTCTCCAGAACAATTGCTAACATACTACACACAAGATATTTACGCATTCAGTTATATATAGCAGATACAAGCATATGATTGCATAAAATATTTATATAAGTACAGAGATTTAGATATGCAGTTATTAAATTTTATATATGTGGGTCCCCTTCGAATGGTCAACATTTCAAAATGTCGAAATTCATATGGCCGAGACCATGGGGATCCGGCATCTCTCTGCAGTGTGGAATGGAAATATTTCCACTTCCGCACTGTAGTGCGATCTTGGAGTTGGTATATTTAAGTTCTGGGGGGTAAGGGGGGTGCAGGGGGGCAAAGGTAAGTTTTATTTTGTTTTTAATGTTTTACTTGTATGGTCGAATTTTCAGAAGTGGATCATATGGTCTCGGCCATATGAATTTTGACATTTTGAAATTTCGACCATAGCAAGTAGACCCATATATATTTTATTCGTTATTATTGGCATTGCATTTAATTCAAAATCTTTATAACAGAGTCTTCCCTTCAAACAAATAAAATAGTCACCATACCTTGCTATGCTTGTAGTTGTTGTAGAGATATATGTATGGATAAAATATTTGTACATTCAACCAGTGGAATCAAGTTTGATATTCGATGCCAGGCAACATGTAGGACCACCTTGATCCGTATATCTGGCTACTTGCACATTATGTACTGCATTTTATATTGGGAAATGTTCACGATCATTAAAAGAAAGAATCATTGAACGTAAATCAGAAATGAGAAGGCATATTCTAACTAATGCCTTAGCACAACATAAAAGAGATGAGAATGAAAACCATAGCTTTAAATTTAAAGTGTTGCAAATAATAAGTGTTTAAGGTTAGGTGACACAATCAATAAACTTTATATTGCTGAATATAAATTGATTATCAGGTTAAATGCTGATAAAAAACCTGGACTGAATAATGTAGTTACCATCAAACCAATGTTGGAATTCAGACAGAAACAGTATCACTAAATGTTAAATATATTCTTTGTTTTACGTGTTATGCATTGTTCATTTTATATAAATGCGTTCATGTAAAAAATTATTTTATGATATATGTACTTTTTTTAAACACTAATAATGTACTTGTGCTTTATATGGTTTTAAATATAATGATGTAGCTTTAATTGTAAATTGTTTTTTCTTTATGTATTATCTTATAGGTGGGCTGTGTCATGTGGTTTTTGTCTGTTCTGGTTATATAATGAAAATGTTTTTAGTTTAAAACATATTAACAAACATTGAGGAAGGGTTATACCTGAAAGCTTTGTTTCGTGTTTTAAATAAAGTGAGTTTTTCTATCTCATTCATTTGTTATTTGTGCGTTTTCTGGCTCTGAATAGAGAAGATTCGAACCTTGGTTGGAGTACTGTTATATCCGTGATACCTTTCTTTGACCAAGGTTGCTCATCTTTTGCCTTGAAATAAGAACAGTTTATACGATGACACAGCCATCACAATCATCACCGATACATCGTAGAGATAATGAAAAAGGTACTAGTAAATCATTACAAGATCTATTACTACATACTGAAAATCCGCTTGTTTCCCATGTGTTGGGCAATAAGAATTTAAGTGCAGAAACTTACCCTGAGAAGAATGAACAACTTAATAATTTATTGACTCAGTTGGAAAGAAAAGTGCAAACTTTAAAAAAATATCAATGGCAGCGTGTGAGTTTTTTTTAGCATACCTTGAATTTAATATAGTCCCTAGAGGACTGCGTATATTAAAAATGCCGACGTATGCCAATACATATCCAGAACTTTTAAAAACCTGGCAACAATTAAAATTGAAGTTGAGCAAAGAATATATGCAGTTAATGAATGACTTTTTTTCTACCTATAGAAAAAGAATTAGATGAAATTTTGAAAATAGAAGATGAACTGTTAAGTTCTAGCGATTTTGTACATATATCTAGTGCATACCAATTAATGATTAATAGAGTAAATATGCTTGACAACAGACTACAAGCAATTAAGCAACACAAATTACTTAGAGATATTAATGATTTCAGGCTTGGCCATATTTTTTCTTGGCTGAGGACAAAACTAAAAATATTAATAATACTGGAAATCCACCTCTACATATAGAGAAAACTAATAGACTAGATGTTTTGGATGATTTTGAAGTTCAAAACGATCTGGTTATAAGTGAAAGACAGACCCGCCCACAACGAAGGTCCGGTCAAGGAGAAAATAATGATGGACAGACAGCGATGCGTAATCATATTGGTGGCGAACATCCAACCAACCAGAAGCAAGTAACAATGGTTACGCATACAACAAGGGATTCTGAAAATGCTTGTGAGCAGGTACTAGATATTCCGCCAAATGTATCGGCTGTGAAAGCTAAACAAACTGAGGTTTTTTTTTTAAACCTCAAACATCCAGTAGTTCCCAATTTTCCCGAGAAGGTAGCAACGAAGGATCAACTTCAGTCCAGAGGCTGTTTGCAACAACATTTCAACCCAAATGCGGGCAAGAGAAAAAACAACAGCCCCCTACCAAACAACAGGTATGGAAGTGACTGGTAAGCCACAGTCATCAGTGGTAAATTTATCTTCACTTATCTTGACTGCTGATATGGAAAGCCTTCTAGATAAAGGCCTACAATTTATTGTAAGCGGTAATGATATCGTAGTTGAAGCCTTAACTAACTTAAAAACATTTGTTCGTAATCTCAGTTTAAAGATGTTTTTTAAGGATATGCATAACTGCACAAGTGAAGTTGAAGAAAAAAGTGTGTTTATACCTATTAATTGTCCTATATTGAATGCTTTCAGTTCTGTTTGTGAAGGAGAACTAAGACAATTATATAATGATGTGTCTAGACACAAAATGAAAAGTTATTCATATAATATAACATGTAAAGAGAATGAGGCTTACAGATCACTGATGGAAAACAAAAATATTATAATTAAGCAGGCAGATAAAGGGGGTGCTATTGTGATTTTTGATAAGACTGATTATCTTGCTTCAGTGTATAATTTTTTGGATGATAAACGTTTAGGGAGATTAGCTTATTTAATGTTAAGAAAATCATTAGTGATGTGAACATGTTTGTGTACGATTTATAAGCGCAAGGTGATATTAGTTTAGAAATCTTTAATTACCTTTCTGTTTCAACTCCAGTTATACCAGTAGTTTATGGTATACCCAAGCTACATAAATCTACCATTTCACCGCCGTTGCGGCGTATTGTATCAGGGCGAGGCTGGTCGACAGAGCCTCTATCTATTTACATTCAAGAGAGACTTAGTAAATATCTGTCCCTATGTCCTAGTTACATAAAGGGCACAGGTGATTTTCTAAAAAAGTTATATCAGTGGTATATTAAGAATAGGGAACGCCAATATTTAATGGTGACTATGGACATAGCATCTTTGTTCACAGTTATACCTAACGCTTATGGAGTTGATGTCCGTAGTTTTCTATGTGAAAATACAAATAATACAGGGAGGGATATTGAAGTTTTGTGTAGCATACTGGAAATAATTTTGGAGAAAAATGTGTTCATGTTTAACAAACAGTATTACTTACAGATCGCTGGTGTAGCCATGGGTACGCCCATGGCCAACACATATGCGAATATTGTTCTTAGCCAATGGGAAAAAAATGATATATATATGGTGATAATAACTTATATAAAAACAACATATTATTCTACCAACGTTTTGTAGATGATTGCTTCCTTCTATGGGAAGGTACATAAGAGCAACTAATAAGCTTTGTATCCTAACTGAATGATACTACTGAATTTTTTAAATTTACATTGTGTTCATCTAATTTGAAAATATCTTTTCTGGATATTGAAATATGTAAAAATGATGACAGCATGTTAGAAACTGCAGTTTTTCAGAAAAAGGTACAAGTAAATAGATATACACATGCAAATAGCATGCATGCTGGTCATGTATTTCGTGGAATAGTTAAAAGTCTGTTACTATGTGTTAGACTCGACACGGATCTTTATACATGCAAACAGCAAATGGAAAACATGCTCCGAATTTTATGATAGAGGTTATAGGATGATAAAAGTTAATGAAATAAAGGATGATATATTAAAAAATAGGAATAGTTATGCACAACCTTTTTTCAGTGATATAGTTATTCAAGCTAATGAGAATGGTACATCACAAGACACTGTAAGATATACCTTGACATATACTAATTTATCAAAATATGTTAAAATAATTGAAAAGAACTGGCCTGTTCTTATGGCTCAGCTTGAATTAAATAAATTTCTAGGTAGCCTTCCTAAATTTGCACATAGAAATATGTGCAATTTCAAGAGAAGGCTCTGTTATAATGATTTTGAATTAAATGCAATGCCAATAATAACGAATAAAATAGGCTCCATACCTTGCTATGCTTGTAGTTGTTGTAGAGATATATGTACGGATAAAATATTTGTACATCCAACCAGTGGAATCAAGTTTGATATTCGATGCCAGGCAACATGTAGGACCATCTTGATCGTATATCTGGCTACTTGCACATTATGTACTGCATTTTATATTGGGAAATGTTCACGATCATTAACGAAAGAATCATTGAACATAAATCAGAAATGAGAAGGCATATTCTAACTAATGCCTTAGTACAACATAAAAGAGATGAGAATGAAAACCATAGCTTTAAATTTAAAGTGTTGCAAATAATAAATAAGTGTTTAAGGTTAGTTGATACAATCCATAAACTTGATATTGCCGAATATAAATGGATTATCAAGTTAAATGCTGATAAGAAACCTGGACTGAATAATGTAGTTACCATCAAACCAATGTTGGAATTCAGACAGAAACAGTATCATTAAATGTTATATATATTCTTTGTTTTATGTGTTATGCATTGTTCACTTTATATAAATGCGTTCATGTAAAAAATTATTTTATGATGTGTGCTGAATATAAATGGATTATCAGGTTAAATGTTGATAAGAAACCTGGACTGAATAATGTAGTTACCATCAAACCAATGTTGGAATTCAGACAGAAACAGTATCACTAAATGTTATATAATATTTGTTTTATGTGTTATGCATTGTTCATTTTATATAAATGCATTCATGTAAAAAAAAATTATGATATATGTACTTTTTTTAAACACTAATAATGTACTTGTGCTTTATATGATTTTAAATATAGTGATGTAGCTTTAATTGTAAATTGTTTTTTCTTTATGTATTATCTTATAGGTGGGCTGTGTCATGTGGTTTTTGTCTGTTCTGGTTATATAATGAAAATGTTTTTAGTTTAAAACATATTAACAAACACTGAGGAAGGGTTATACCCAAAAGCTTTGTTTCGTGTTTTAAATAAAGTGAGTTTTTCTATCTCATTCATTCGTTGTTTGTGCGTTTTCTGGCTCTGAATAGAGAAGATTCGAACCTTGGTTCATAGGTTCATAGATTAGTACTAAGCTAACTGCCCTTGTGAGCCATTTTAAGCCTAGTCAATAATCCCTTGTGAGACTCAAACCCTGCACCTTTTGCTTGTAAGGCAAACACCTTAACCATTAGGCCACCCTCCCAACCCTGGTTGGAGTACTGTTCTATATATGGGGCTGTATTCCCCCATTATTGGCTTTGTTCAGGTGTTTTGTGCTAAGATGTTGACAGCTATGTTGAGAACTGAATTCATTGAATGTAGCCATTTAAGTTTCAGTCTTCCTCTTTCATAAAATAGATGATTGATTTGGCATAGTGATATGTTGCTCTGACTGTTTTGCGCAGGGTCCTGGGTTCAATACTTGGCAGTGAAATGTATGGTGGTAACACAGCATTTTATTCTAGCAACTTTCCAACATTATACAAGCAATGTTTAAAATGTGTCCCTGTTTTTTTGGTCCTTTGCCCCCCCCCCTTAAATTTTGGCTTTTTCCAGATTTCTTGTGCTGCAAATTTCAGAGATACAGCTGAGTGTCAAGTAGATTTTACAAGAAGCTGAGAGCTGCAGGGGAACAAAAGTTTAGTGATGCTTATGCTGAGTCTGCTTGCATTGTTAATAGCACAACAGGTAGTGTACTTGCTTTTGATGCAGAAGGCTGTGGGTTCTACTCCCACAGTAGGTAGATGCATTGCTGATACTGTACTGTATTGTAAAGGTGTGGATGCTGCAGTCTTTTTTGGTGAAGATACCTAGTAACTCTGAACCGGTTATCAGTTTGCCATCCATTCCCTATTGCAATATTACTAGCTTATCGTTTTTTAATTAAACATAGGCAATTTATTCCTCAAGGGCAACAGACACTTTTTTTCTAGATGAAACAATGAAATATAAGGTTGTTTGCTAGCAGCAACCTCTTCATTAGTTACAGATTTCTTTAATGTGGAAGTATTTAGATGACTTTTACTTCTTCAGAGATTGTGCATATTTTACTGATACGACTTTTATCATAGAAATGTTCTGAATTGGGCAGTTTTGTCGTTATTGGTGCATGCATTTTTTCTTATTGTTTACTGGAAAAATGTTCTGAATTGGGCAGTTTTGTCATTAATGGTACATGAATTTTGTTCAATTGTTAACTGGAAAAATGTTCAAAACAAATTTAAAACGCCCTCTATAACTGTACTATATTGTACAAGGAATATAATTTAATAAAATTAGAAAGGTGTATCAAAGACCTTGTGTATGTTTCATGTGCAAGGGGCCTATGATTTGAAAACAGCCCAAAGTTAATCTTTATCTGTCACTGGCAAAATGTATTTTCTTTGAATGTGGGTTTCAGTGCTGTTTCAAGGGCAGAGAAGTTTCAATGCTAAGTCTGTTTTCATTGTGAGATTGCATTGCTTTGTTTAGCAGATGTCTTAGTGTTTGTGCTGTAAAATGCAAAATAAAACTTTCAAATGAAGTCCAAATCATCGTAGAAGTAAAGCAGTATGCACATTAGTGTTTATGGTAAATGGGGTGAAATAGCCAAGTAATGGTTCATTGAAATAGCTGAAAGGGGGAGGCTCCATTCAACCATGATTTTGTGAGGGGGAAAGGTGGCAAATGCAAAGACAGCCCTGGCTGAACAATACCTCTCAACTCTCCAGATTTTCACAGAATGAATAGATTTTTGCTTCTTATTTTTGGTTTGTTCCTCATTAAATGTGTGGTTTTCTGGAAAATAATTTAGGAATTAAGTCACTAAATAATGACAGACACTGAGTTTCAGACTTCATAACCTTCAGAAAAATGCATGCTAAAGCAAGACCTGTTATTCTATCAACTGTCTCAGTTTATACAACAATTTTTTGTACTGTTTATAAGTATATTTGGCCTTGTCCAGATTTCCTGCATTAACAGGTTGAGAGATATGTGCAAATAAATTGCTTTAAAGAATTAGGCATATCCAAACCTCTCAACTGTTTTTGGCTCAAAATGTTGCTCTTCCCCAAATAATCCCGTCGCAGAATGGCAATTTTGGAAGAAAACGTGGAGGGTTTACAATTAAGAAATAACTGTAATAATCAGAGTTATAGATTACTTTTATTTCAGAAATGCATGTAGATTCTTTTATTTTGTCAGCTGCTCGAGTTAGTACTAATATTAAAAAGTGTCCCTTCTTTGACAGGTTCCCAGCTGTATGGTGTGGCTAGTTTATATTTTTGCATCACATTTTTCATAACATTGTGTTTTTTTGGCAAATTTGTAGCAAATCATAAAGACTGAAGTTAGAAAATAATGACAAGACATTTGTGTTTCAGATTTCATACCCTTTGGAAATTCATACTAATGCAAGACCTACTACACTATTACCTTTCTAAGTTTATAAGAGCAATATTTAAAATTGTCTTTATTTTTGGGTCTTGTCCCACTTCTATGTATGGCTTTGTCCAGATTTCTTGCTCTGAGGTTGAGAGGTATAACAAATGTGTCAGGGCCATCACAGTCAGCCAGAGACATTTCAAATTGTGACATACTTGTTGCATCCCACTGCCCCATATAATGTGACTCTGGATGTGTCCAAGCAAGGCAAGGAGCAGTTATGCAGTGTAAATGTGCAGAGTATCCCCCAATCCAAGGTAGACACAAGTACTACTTTTATTCTGTCCTTGATTTTGCAGAATGTTCTGGTTTGTCATATTTTTATACTGTTGATTTATGCTTATTATTACTCAGAAAGTGCCTGTTGCTCTGTATTTAAGTAGCAATGCTTTAATGACCATCAGGTAAGCTTGTTTGAGATTGTAAGATGCAAGTAAGCTTTAATAAGCATACTGTTAAAGAATTGCCAACAGTGAAAGCCTTTCTGTTGCCATGCAGAGAATACTTGCATAACTAGTTAATGTATAAGCCTTGGGTATTGAAATGCATATGACAGTATTTGTAATAAAGGACAGGATTACATTATTTTAAGAAGCTTATTACATTTGTTGGAGACTTGCAGTCATCTTTGCAGGCTTTACCTGTAAACCAAACAGAATGTCAATCTATCATGTGTGGTCCATTACCTGTACAGTAATCCTTGAAGCAATGTATCTTGAGCTTGTTTCTTGTTTGCGTTTCATTTTTTACTTTGATCATGTTTTCCCCATGAAACAAGTAGATAGATGTCAGGCAGCAGGTCTTTTTTGGATAAGAAACATTTTTACAAGTAGGTTATCACAGAGATTGCTACTTTCAGCATGTTACTTGGTACTTTAATAAAGCTGAATATAAATTATAATTAGAACTGCAGTGCAAGGAGAAGTGGTTTGAGTTGAGTGCTGCTTGTTTTTCTTGTACTTGATTTTGACTGGCATTCCAGTAATGTATTTAAAAAGTAATTTATTTTTTCATGCCTCACAGCCTTTTTGTTTCCATCTAGATATTAAGTAAGCTGTCATGCAGCTAATGCATTGAAATATTCTTCTACACTTCACATTGTCTTGATTGGACTCTCATAATGACGGTTTGGCACCCAGGACAGTGTATTTAATTAAAGTTCCAGTTTTTGTGGTTTTGAGCATAGCTCCTCTCCTTTCTAGTTGACCACACCCCGTCCAATTGGCCCCACCCATTCAGCTGTCTCCTGCAGCCCCCCTTTGATTTGAACTCACCAGCCGCCACTGGTAAAAAGCTGCTGCCTTCACTCATTAGTACTGGATAAATGTAAATTCTTCAAGATGAAAGTTTAACAATCAGAACTAATACTTCCCACAACAATGAGTAAAGAAATATTATTGCAGAAACATACGCATCACCCAGGAAGAATCACTTAGCTTACCATGTTATCACATTTTCTTTTGGCCCTGCTTAACATTAGGACTTTACCATTCCTTTTCTAACTAATAAAGTCCTTTGCACCAATCGCCTATATTTTATTTAAAGTACCATTTGTTACTATCCTTTCAGCTAAGAGACTAGATTTATCTATTGCACTTGATTACCAAGAAAGATTGACTAGGCAATAAACTCAGCAAAGGCCCTGGGAGAAAAACTAAAAACTGACAAATATATATATATATATATATACATACACATACACAAGAACTGCACACATTTATATACAATGAACAGGGCTATATTCACATTGCAGAGTTTCATTCTCACCACATTACAGCATTACCAATGATGCATACAAACCACTCAGATCCACAAAAGAAGAAGAATATAATCACACATTTACATACAATACACATGGTTGCATTTGTGTTGCAATATACAGTTACTTCTCATCATAACAATTAACGGTGGTGGATTTCTCTATGAAGACTTCAGTTTTAGAGTCACAAAAATCAAGCTGATTAAAGAATAGTCTTCAATAATGCAGCACGATATGCAGATAATTGCAAAAATAAATTTGTATCAATAAGAATTAGTTTACAATTGTTTGGTGAGGGGAAAGAGTATGCAGCAGATTTTCATCCATTGAGAAAAAATTAGGAGGAATTATGGGACACATTACGCTCAGTAATGAAGTATAAGGGGAGGCTTAGAGAAATGCAGAAGCACAGCCAGAAGTCTACTAAATGTTTTTTTAGTTGTGGTTTAAAGTATTTTAGATTGTCAATTTGAGAGGGATGGCGTTCTATTTTTTGGAGATTAAGTACAAGGAGTCTTCTCCTGTCAACTTGTTTGGTTGCTAGTTGGTGTTTGTTGGGTTTTCTGGACCACTTCTCACCTGGTGTACTGTATGGGAGTATGTATGTTCTCCTTGGGTCCACATGAGTTTCTCCACTTCCTTGCATATCCCAAGGCATTTGGGAGGTTCTGCTAGTGTCTTTGAGGAGTTTTGACTAGGTACTGATCAATTAAGCCAGTTTCATTTGAAATGGTTCAATACAGCAATGCTTTAACTTCAAGATTAGAAGACCTTTGCATTAGCTTTTATATGTCAAGGGGCTACATGAGGATATAGGGGCTTATTCACCCTTACTTCACTTGGGGTTACTGCTTTAAATCAAGTGAATGAACTCAGCTGAATAGAACATAAAAGCAACTGCACAAACTAGGTATGTGAGTCTATGGTCCTCTAAAATTACACACACATGCACTTGTATTAAGTATTTGAATATCTGTGCATCCTAGGATGGACTGGCATCCTGTCCAAGTTTAGGTCTTTGCCTTACTGTAGCAGTGAAATCAGCAAACAAAACAGAATAATTTTAAACATTATGTGTTAATAATTTGATCAAACAGTAATAAGCAATTTACCATTCAATATGAACAATAATAAAAGCTCACAGCAATACACTGTAAAATTTACATTAAGCATGGTACAAGCCAAGGGGCAAATCCTGCTACAAGTAAACGTAGTGAGGTTTATAAAGTATTTTAAACAACTTACGTGAAAGTAAATAAAAGCAACTTTCAGATATTAGAACAAACTGATTGTATAGAAGTGTTTAAAATCAGTTGTTTAAACAAGCAAAATAAAAAGGACCAGCTTTTGAAGTAAAAACAGTGCATTTTGGTGTAAAAATGACATTGTCATTATATAGAAAAGTGGCCAGGTACTGATCTGGATATGATAGGGAAACTGATAAGAAAAATGCATGAAGATGAACATGGACAGTTTTAAACTAGCCGCATATAGCTTCGTACATTTGATGTTACCATACAAGACTAGGCATCTTGTATTGAAAAAGGACAATCATATTACAAAACTAACACAAATACAGTGTTGCTCAGGTTGGCAACACCAGCTAAACCATCTCAAACAATTCAAAGAAACTATACAGAATATCCAAGTCCTACACCTTTTTGTAATTGTGGAATATTTCTGGTTTCATATGAAAGGACAAAGTTAAAAGAAGGCATTTAGGAGTACATGGCAAAATAGTGCCTAGAAGGGGTTCGGGCACCTAGGCAGTGAGACATTTCCCTGTGATACATTTGACTGGGGACGCATGGCTGAAGTGACATTCAGCTGCAGAGAAATATGACTGTTTGCAAATTCCCTGTGGGTAAAGAAAAGCATATGCTGCCATGCCCACAATTTCAGTAATCAAATGCACAGGGGGAAAACAATGTCCATGGTCCCCAAGGGAACATGAGACAGCAGGCAATATGGCAGGCATCAGCAGCAGGCTCGCCAGAGGGCATGCCATTGGCAGTAAAAATGCAGTGCACAATGGGCAGTGCCTTTATAACTGGAGTGTGTGGACCACTACCCCCTTCACAGTGTCTAGGGAACATTACCTAAAACACATACTTGGGCATAAATGTGACTACAGTATCCTGCAGGATTTCCTCCATGCTGTAGCAAACTTCTACATGTTGTAGTTACATAAGTATGTACTGTACACTGAGCACAACACTCACTAATTCTTCTGCCACCATTCATTTGGTTATTAAACTTATAAGCATGGTAGGGTGTGCTTCCCTTTGCCCACAGGGAATTTGCAAACAGCCATATTTTTCTGCAGCTTCAGCCATGTGTCCCCATTCAAATGTACCACAGGGAAATGTTTCGCTGCCTAGGTGCCTGAACCCACCTAGAAGACAAGGATTGACAGATCTAAGAATGAAATTTCTGTGTATGCAGTTCCTTGTAAAAACATTCTAAGAAGGCCGTTATCCAGAAGAGATTTGATGATTTATCTTGAATTAGACAGGCATAGAAACATTTTAGTTATTTATTTATATTTATTTTACATTTGTTTACCGGGCTAGTCCAACTGGATACATTTCCATTTTCAGCAGAGGCCCGGGGAGAAAAGCTCCACATTGAAGTTAATACAAATAAGTCATTTACATCAAGAAAGTAAGTAGTTAGTAAAATACCAACAGAAATAAGGTTTAATCTAGATTATAGTAGTTGAAAATATATATTAGTAAGGACATTTACTCTAATTTTCTTTACAGTACAAGATATGGGAGTTATACTTTAGTAAAACATTTATGAAGAGTCTAATTAATTAAGTATAAACCATAGAGAGTTCTATATAAATTCATAACAGAGGCTAATTAACAAGGGTGATTTAGAGAATGTCTACTCAAGGAGAGTGAGTAGAAAGAGGTGAGAGTGGGTGATTCAGAGACGAGTAATTAGTAGAATCATAAGATTAGTCAGGATTGATGCATGGGCATAGCCAGAGTGTTTTTAGATGTTGTTTGAGCTTTTGTTTAAAGAGGAAGGGTGACGAGTTTAAGTTAGAGTGGTCGGTAGAAGATTCCAGTATTTACCTATGGTGTTGGAGAAAAGTGAGTCACCTGCTATGTTATTGGACTTGCTTAACTTCACAAGAAGTTTATTAGAGGAGCGTAAAGAATTTAGGTTAGACTAGGGAGAAATAAGGTCAGAAAGTATAGGAGTATTTTTTGGTTGGTAAAATATCCTATGAACAAAGGTAAGTTGGGAGAGTAATAGTGTATTTTTTAGTTCAAGCCAGTCTAGTTGTTGTAGATTCTGACAGTGGTGAGTTCTAAATGGGTTTCCAGTGGCAAATCTAGAACCAGTCAGTGGATTGTGTGGATCCAATCAGACCTTCCAGTCCTTCAGACCAGTTATAGCAATATTCATGGAAATAGCATCCAGAGATAGATTAGAATTGCATCAAGATGCAGCAGTGTGTGTTAATATACATTAATGCTCATACAAGATATCGTTTGATGAAAAAAATGTTTAGCAGAAATCTGCTAAGGGCAGCTGTACTTGTACCAAGAATATGCAGGTGTCAGTCAAGGGCAAGAAAGTAAACTTACCATAATGGTATATGGCTGAATGATCACTACTGCTGACGCCTTAGCTATACGAGTTATATCCTGCTAAGGATACAACACACAGCCAGCTTCAGAAGCTTTAAGTGCTGAAACCATTAGGCAGCTCAAGCTGAGCTGATCAAGACAGATTTGAGGACCTAGTCCTTCAGAGCTTTCATGCCAACCCTGGCATAAAATACAGACCAGAAAACCAGGGGTGGAGGGAGTAAACAATTACTGTTATGGTAAGCCGACTTGCACAGAATTGTACTGCATTCATCATGTTAACCACTACTGCAGTAGCCTAAGCTATATGGGGAGATTACCCAGATTACCATACCTCAGAGCAACTTGTCGGTGAAAGGGAACAGAAACCCCTGGAAGACTGATCCTAGACAAACCTGATCTAGACCTGCAGAAGCAATCTACCTGCTAATGATTTGTAAGTGTATATACAGAGGACCACATTGCTGCTTCTAGAATACTTTTAGAACCAAACCCTTTCCAAAGAGCCATTAATGAAGCCAAGGCCCTGGCATGCATCTTAAAACTGTCTTGGTTAGTTCTGCTGTGGTGAGAACAAAAGGTAACCTGTGACAATCACTTGGAAATAGCTTGCTTTGACACAGACTGCCTCCATTGTATATGGAAGATTTTTTCTCCAAAAGGAACTTATCTGCCCAGCAAATAAATAGCACAAATTGACTGATCCCCAAGACTCTACAGAAGAGCATTCTCTTTGCCAGCAGGAAAGCTCTGAAATGCTTGGCTACCAAACCTGGCATTTAAGGTGCATGCAAGGTAACTGAAAGCTGCCAGCCATTATATCCTTAAAATACAACTTATGTAGCTTAGACTACTGCAGCCTTGATCAGTATAATGAATAATTAACCGGACAATGACAGCTTGTTTACTATGGCATGATAGAATGCTCTTTCCCCAAGGAAAAGGAACTTTAAAGGGCACAAACACAGACTGAACTAGAAATGGAGATTAGCCGAAAATTCCACAAAGTCAGGGTGGTGCTATATGCCTTTATACCTGAAGTAGAAAGTAAGTGCATGATTGCTGTGGACAATGACACAGACATGACTAGGCCACATCAGTTATGCCACCATTTAGTAAAAGGTAAAGTAGGAGATGTTCATGTCTATGAAATTTTTAATTACCATTATGAAGTCCATTTGGATCTTTGTACACCAATTTCAAATAGCTTGCAATGCCCAGTGGTAGAGTTTCTCCTCTCAGAGACTGACAACCAGAAAGTCTTTACTTGTTCCTACGTAATACACAGCAAATATAAAATTAAGTACTATGGTTTGCCGTAACTGTATATTATCCATTTTAGTCATAAGTGAAGCACTACAGGGTTGCACCACAGATCACAATAAAATATTTTTCTGCTTTATCATCACATAGTAACTAACCACCACCAGACAACTTTTTCAGGATTGCCAAGAATGTACACATCTTTTTTAACCTTAAATTTGCTGTTTTTCTCTTCTATCCTCCTATGGATCTTGAGCCCATTCACATTTGATTGGGTGGGGGCCTTGATCCCTACAGAGTGAAAGTTGACTTGATGACGCTGTTATCCAGACAGTTATGAAGGATGTCTATCCCTGGTCTATGCTCAGGCATCCATCTGCTGCAGAGAGGCCTCAACTTCTTCCCAGACACCTAAACCCACAAAACCAGTGACATTCATTGTTTCAGAAAATACATTAATTGTTCTCAGACCAAGGAACTATATGGAGTGAAATCCTTTCTTAGTAGCCTCTCTCCTTTAGGCTGTAGGAGTGCTTTCAGTTCTCTCTACCCTACCCCATTCTAGCTCATGTCAACATGCGTATCACAAGGACCTCATATACCCTGTTAGGATGTGCAAGGACACCTTCACAAATATCCCAAGGGCTACCATTATTGCTTTTGAAAGGGATATTCACATGTCCATCCAAGGCCCTTGTTGTCATGCTAGCTTCCATTTGCACAGGAAAAATCTAGCCACTGAAAAACCACCACCAGACATCTGAGATTAAATAAATGCTCAAATCCAGAAACACATGGAACTAATCAAAGAATTGCCACCAACACAGCCAAGACAACTTTCCTTAGGAAAAAAACATCCTGACATCCAACCAAAAACATTTCTACAAATAGCTAAAAACATTCACAGGCGATGTTACCAACCTCATCCAAATCAATCCGACCATACTTTTGTAAAGTTCCTTATTTATCAGGATGTCAAAAACTAAATATCTTGGATCCTGTTCTGTCATGCAAGTCATCTAAAACTCCCCCACCCATTCCTAAAGTCAGTTTTCTATATAGCTAAACTCTTCTCTGACAGCTGTTTCCCCACAGCCTTTAAACATTCTTATAATACCTTTAAAAAAAACACAAACCCTAAAGAACACAGTGAAAACAGGCCCATAGTTTTGTCTTATTATAATTAAGATCTTTGATCAACTAATATACAAGCAGTTCTGGGAAAATATAAATAAATACAGACTTCTCTGTGACAAGCAACATTGATTTAGAAACTCTTAGGACAATAGCAGACTTAAACACAGCAAACTCCATTTTCAGTGACATGATTCAACAAGGGCGACTTTATTGATATAACAAGAGCTTTCAACACAATCATAACGTCTGTATACAGTTAGCAATTTTAACTTTGGTCTGACTACTTTAACTTGGTTCAGAAGCCATTTCAAAAATTTAACTTCTCAAATACATGTAAGAAATAAATTTATCCACACAAGCGTCTGTGTGTTATGGCCACTACTTTCTCTCTTCATTAATGAGCAAGTCAAACAACATCTGTAATTTAATTCAATTATACTCCGATACCTTAATACTAGAATATCAACCACCACCACTCTGACAACAATGTGTTAAAGCTTGTTGTAGTTTATGCCACTGGCCAGCTTCAAAATAGGCTAATTAAGTCAAATATTAGGCACCCAAGCTTCCTAAACCCCTCAACATGTAGTCGAGACACAAAAGGTAACCAGTTACCACTAGTTACTGGACAAAGAAACTTGGGAAAAACTCCAAACCCCACACTTTCACTAGTAAAACAGACAGATATGATAACCTACCCCTTTATACCAAATGCAACTGGGCTCCAAGTTAATGACATCTACTTACCCATACAGAATATATGGCTATAGCCAAGAATATATTAATCCTACAACTAGAGTATGGACTGCCCCAGTTAACTCTCCACTCTAGGGCAAATACTTAAAATACACACTACTATTAATAAAAAATCAGCTACTTTGCACTACTAGCCCTACTGCAGACACACCACTGCCAGCTTTTATAAAAAGTTAACTTGCTTCTAGCAACCAAAAGAGCAACATTCTTCCTTTGCTCACAAAATGCATCATAGTCTCCCTACTACCGAGATCAAGACTACACATAAAACAAACAGACTAACTACACAAAGAGACAGTCAAGAGGAATGACTAATGCTTACAAGATCACAATTCAAAACATGCACAGGAGAAAGAGCATTTAATAAGCCAAAGACAGCCACCTGGAATTAAGTGCCAGCTGATAACAGTCAACTTAAACACTATGGATGTATTAAACAAATTAAAAAGAGCACCTGTTTACTACCACCAAACTGCCATACTTTATGGAGAGGTAGCTGTGCACTTATGTCTTCTTTATGTAAATTGCATTAATTGCAATTATTTCCGCTCGTAACAAAATCACCATTGCTACACACATTTAAATTGTCTGTACAATATATACATTTATTTTTCTTTTAAGTGACTATCATGTCTATACATCTTCACATGTGTAAATTACCATAACATATTCTAATTGTCTGTAGAAGTAGTTTACTTTATTTGGTTTCACACTTAAAAAAAAAAAAAAGAAAGTAAACAAGTATACATACTGTATGTTGCTTTGCACTACCATGCCTGGGTTGTGGCCAAAGAGCAGTCTGACAACCAGTCCACTTTGTTTTCTGGTTTAAAAAAAAACACAAATACACACTTGACAGCTACAATCTTGTGGCTGCTTAAAATGACAGTGTGTAATAAACTGTTGCAACAGCTATCATAGGTCTTTTAAATAGTCTAGCAAAAACTTCATGTCAAATTGTAGTAAAAAGCCATAATGTACACATAACAGCAGTTTATCATAGTAATTTCAGCCACAATCTGGCAATCTAGCAATCTGACCAAGGACTTTTATGGAGGTTAGTTATGTCAGTAGATTTTATCCCCCCTCAGAAATTTCATGCCAGCTGAGAGAGAGAGAGTCTGAGCCCTGAGCGGAAATATCTGGTGTAAACACCTTTGCAAAAACATACTCAAAAAGCTAAGGTAGATGAAGAGGGAGTGGTATTACAGCAACGACTGCCATTAGCAGCATTAAGCCACTGGTTACTCCTAGCAGAAAAAGATTAGGGCTCATAATGCACATAGATTTGCAGTTGTTGAAACCCCGTAGACTGACCCTGCAACAACTTAATTGTAACACCATTCGATAACACCAAACGCCACTCTTACAGTTGCTTACTTTTCTCAAACCAAGCAGAGGGAAAGAGAAGAACAGAACCTTTCTGAACCAAACGCCCAAATGTGTAGTGACACACGCACGTACATGTTCCTCCTTACAGTAGACATGCATAACGCAAAGTAAAGGTTTTTTATTTTTTATTTATTTATTTATTTATTTTTAACTGTCCTGGGCAACCTGCAGCTGTAAGTGGGAGGGTGCTCACGCCCCTCCCCCATGGTTCCGGCTTCCGGTTACATTTCAACAGGGCGCAAAGAAGAGCTCAAACTTTTATTAAAATAAATACACAAATAAAAATTGGGCACTTTAAGAAGCTGGCCTTTATGGCGCCCTAGGCGGTCACCTAGTTTGCCTATGCCTAAGGCCGGTCGTGCTCTACATTCTTCCACATTTGCTGATGTACTGCGCATGTATCTGGGACTTGTGCTCCCACATTTGCACAGAACATCAGTGCTGTTCAAGAGATGCAATAGAGAAAAGAGAATCTGTTGCTGTCCCCCCACTCCTGCCCCTGCATTATAGGGTGTTAATGCAAGAAACCTGGACAAAGGCCGACATAATGGGAGAAACAAAGGTCCAAAAACAGGGACAGATTTTATTGCATTTATAAACTTAGGAAGTTGCTGGAATAGGAGGTTTTGTGTTGGTGTGCATTTTCTGAAGGATATGAAGACTGAAACTCGAATGTATGTCATTATTTAATTAATTCAGTCCCTATTGAAAACACCATTTTTGAGGAAAAGACCAAAACTGAGGCAGCAATCCAGACATTTTGTGAAAATCTGTATTGCTGAGAGGTACATGAATCTGACGTGATTTTAGGAAGGAAAGAGCAGAAATACAAGGAAAATCATGTATGTTTCTGTTTCTTTAGTTTTGCAAGAAAATATCTGATCTGATATTGTTGATCCTCGTTCATTCCTTACGCATAGGTATCGGTTCCGACCTCGGAACCAAACCGTCCATTTTTCAAGCTCACATCAGCTTCAAACTCTCGAGCTAAACTCTTATCCACAGTCCCCCCTCTCCCTGTTACCTCAGATTTAATTTGCCGCATTGCCATTCGGTCATGTGAAGCTGCTTCTTTTGAGCTAAGTACAGTTATTTGTTGTATAATAGTCATTTATACTACTTTTCTGTCAGAAAAGTTTCTATTTCGTTGTCTCTTACCCTATCGCATCTAGCAACCATATTTTCTTGAGGTTTTCTCTTTTCTCTACCTTTTTACTGCAAGGTATTCTCCACTTACCATCATTGGTAATCTTTCCCTTTCCTTTTTTTTTTTTTTTTTCCATACTTTTGAGTATTCTTTTGTACCATTGCTGGTACCCTTTTCCACTATCTAATTTTGTTATCATGGCAGATAAGAAAGGTAGTCCGGGGTTTAAACGGTGTTCTGATTCTGGACACAAACTACCTACTTCTGATGCACATTCCTTGTGTGTTTATTGTTTGGGGACGTCCCACTTATCTGTTGACCCGCCCTGCCTGTACTATCTGTGAAAACTTTTCAAATAGAACTTTGTTGGAAAGGAAAAACAAGTTGTTGCTGAAGGGACTTCTTAAATCTCCCTTTTCAGAGGCTATTTCTGGGTCGGAGGTCTCAACCCCTCCTAGAGCCCATAAGAAAATCTTGGATGTTCCTACCAAGGCTAAGTCTTTGCCTTCATCCCTGGCTGGGGACTCCCGCCAACCAAAACCTAAAAAGGCTAAAGTTTTGGCTCCGGAGCTCACTTAGTCAGCCCCAATGCTTTCGGTGCTTAGACTTTCGGCACCGAAGCCTTAGGTTCCATTAGTGATCTCGGCTCTGTCTTTTCTTGCAGCCTTCACTATATCGGCACCAAGGGGCTCCTCGGTTCAGACTATTGCCACTGTATCGGCACCAACCATTCAGTCGGCGCAGACCTTGATCACGTCGGCTCTGACATCTTTCTCGGAAGCGATGCCTTTATTGTTGACTCCAGTATTGTCGAGTCTGGCTTCGGTTCAGACAACCACTTCGGCACCGATCCCTGTGTCTGTGCTGACCATGACGTCGGCACCGATGACTTCTTCGGTGGAGACACCTGTAGTCCAGTCTCTCTCGGCATCATTGTTCTCTGTGCAGACTGGTGAGATGGGCACCGAGTTTGCCTCTTCTGTGGACAGGCCTGTTTCTCCCTCAGTCTCTGTGAGGTCCACTAGAAGCCTTTCTGAACACGATGTGTTGTGTCTTTTGGATCAGGTGCTGTTGGCCAGAGCTATCCCACCCCCAGGAACTATCCTTCCTTGGGAGGTGATCACCCGTTTCCAAAGACCCCTTCTTATTTTCCTCCTTCATTGCCTTTGAAGTCCATGGATATAGCACAGTCTTCCCCTTCTGCGGTTCCCTTTATGGATCTCACTAAGGAACTGCAGTTGCCTTCGTGGCAGGAAAGTTTTGCTATGACCCAGGATGTCAGTTGTGACACGCATAGTTTGCTGCTCCACAGCCATCCAGGGACTCTGGGTCGGCAGGCTGAGCCACTTAGGGGAGGGGTGACCCCTGTCCTAGACATTCACTCCTCTTCAGGTGGACCAGCCTTCCAGCTGATGGAGAAGGCTTTCACTGCTGCTGGCGATACTGGACTGTCTATCCCTCTACCCTCCTCTGGTACACTGGTTTCACAAGTCGCACCGAGTGGACACCGGGTGCAAGGGCCTCAGGACATATTCCCACAGGAATCCTCTTTTCCGCTGTCTTCCCCAGCTTGCCCTGCTGAGGAAGTCCATCAGAAAAGTTTGTGTAAGAGGAAGCACATGGACTCCACAGAGGAGTCCCTCACTGAAGACACAGATTTTGATGAGGGGGAAGGATCCCCTCGGTCACCCTCTGAGGTATCCTTTGGTGATATCCTCGAAATCCTGAAACAGAGAGTTGACTGGCAGTCTTCTAATCTGACCTCTGAGGAATCTGTGTTCCTGCAGGCCTTCTGCACCCGGCCCCCTACCTCCTGGGTTACTCCACCTGCCGATGAACTTGTCCGGCTTATCGTGTAGCGTGCTTGGAAGGCTCCTGACACCGTCTAAGCTATTCCCCGGAGGCCAGATAAGATTTTGTCCCCTCCTTCTACGGATCCTGGTCAAAAGGTCTTCCTGTGGATGCTTTGGTGGTGGGGCGGCCGCAATAAAAAATGATCTGGCAGAGGAAGAAAGCCAGACTGTCCATCCACCTAACAGAGTCCCGGGCCCTGGAAAGGATAGGGAAGCGCACCTTTGCATTAGCGACCTTTACTATCAGGTCCCTGAATTATATGGCACACTTTCCCAGGCTTCAATGGGATCTGATTTCTGAGCTCTCTGAAACCTTGGCTGGTGCCGTGTCTGATGAGGTCCGTGACAAAGTGGCCTCTCAGTTGGCCACCGTTGAGTCAATATCTAACTCCTCTATGTGACTGATATCTCACGCATCAGAAGGAACAGCTAGAGCAGCGGGTGCAGCTGCGGTCTTGAGACGACACACCTGGATGCGCTTGTGCAATTTCATGGAACCCTTTAATGCTTCCTTTTTTAATGCTTCCATTGAGGCCTCCTCGTTGTTTGGACCCAAAGTTAAAAGCACACTGGCCAGATGTGAACAAGATAGTAAGACCCTTTCTGCCGTAGGTGTCCGTTATTCTTCCCCTCACCATGCTTTCTCCTGAAACCAAAAGAGTGGGAAGATATGGTTCAAGAAATCTCAGGGTCCTTTCCGTGGCACACAGGCTGAGTTCTCCCCTAGAGGCAGGGGGGGAAACTCACAAGGAAGACGCTTCTTTCGGGGCAGAGGGGGTCTGCGTAACCAGGGTTCCAGGGATTCTTTCCCTGGCCAATCCTACCAGTGCTCCTGAAGAGCGGCCCAACTCCTTTCCTCTGGAGGTGGTTGAGGGATGTTTCTCCTTGTACTCTTCTGCCTGGCTAACCATCACCACAGATTTTTGGGTACAAAGGATTATAACCAGAGGTTATCATATCCCCTTCGATATTTGTCCTGTCCCTTCAAAAAACCTTCCCGACGTTCCACCCTGTCAAAGGGAAGAAGCAGCACTAGAGATAGAAAAGCTACTAAGAAAGAGAGTCATCCAAATAGTCCCTCCAGACCAGATAGGATCCGGATTCTACTCAAGTCTATTTTTGGTGCCAAAGAAAACCAGGGACTGGAGACCAATTTTGCATCTCAGTGTATTGAACAAGTTTGTGAGAGTACAAAAATTCCGGATGGTTACAATACAGTCTGTCCTCCCGCTCTTGGAAAAAGACGATTGGATGTGCTCATTAGATCTTCAAGATGCGTACTACCACATAAAAGTGGACAGGTCATCAAGATGATTTTTGTGCTTCCGTGCGGGAGCCAGTCACTACCAGTTCAGAGTACTGCCCTTCGGACTCTCTACAGCCCCCAGAGTGTTCACAAAGTGCATGGCAGTTGTCACAGCTCACTTGCGACTTCAAGGATTCCAGGTGTTTCCATACCTAGACGACTAGCTCATTTCCACCCCCACCAGACATCTACTGGAAGAAGCCCCGGCATACTCTCTCCTCGCTGCACAATGGCTAGGCGTAACCATAAACTGGCAAAAATCTAATCTCAATCCATCTCAGTCAACAGAATTCATAGGGGTTATCTTGGACACAATGAACTGCAGAGCTGCCATTGCAGAGCACAGAATTGTAAGGTTAAAGCAACAACTGATTCCAATCCTTTCAAGGGAGAAATCCACGGCTCACTCGGTTCTACAGCTGTTGGGTTCCATGGCAGCCTCCATCACCATTGTTCCCTGGCCAGGTTTCACATGAGGCTTCTACAATGGGTACTGCTCACCCAATGGTATCCTTTTCAGCATCCTCTTTCAGCCATGATTCGAGTAACCCACAGGTGCAAACAGGATTTAAATTGGTGGATGACACACAATCTGTCACAATGGTCTCGACCCCTTTCCCCCCAGCAACCCAAGGCTACAGTGACCACGGACACCTCCCTGATGGGGTGGGGGGGGGGCTATGTCAGGGACAGACAGTCCAAGGCACTTGGTCTGAACTGGAGGCCCATCTGCACATAAATGTTCTAGAGCTGAGGGCGGTGCTTTCGGTGTTGCAAGCATTCCATCCCCTGCTGCCGTCTGGGACATTTGTGATTCAATCAGACAACATGGCGGTGGTCTGGTACATCATTAAGCAAGGTGGAACCAAATCTTACCCCCTTTGTTGAGAGGCCATGAGGATATGGCAATGGGCGATGGCTACCAACCGTTTTCTTCTAGCAACGCACATTCCCAGGAGTTCCAACGTGATAGCAGACAGACTCAGCAGGTGCATTTTTCAACCTCACGAGTGGTCCCTGAATCCTTTGATAGCGGGAGAGATCTTCCACCGCCGGGGCCATCCTTGCTGCGACCTCTTTCCATCCCCGACCAACTACAAATGCAGCAACTACTTCGCCCTGATTCCCCCCTCCGGGATAGTCACCCAGGGATGCTCTAGTCCAAGATTGGCCCTCGGGTCTTCTTTACGCATTCCCACCCTTTCCCCTCATTCCCCAGTTTCTGAAGAAAGCCCGCCAGTTGAAGAGCAAGGTGATCCTCATAGCACCATATTGGCCTCGACAGATTTGGTTCCCCTTCCTTTGGCCTCACCTACTAGATCGACCATGGATTCTCCATCCAACCCTGGAGTTGATCTCACATCCACAGAACCTGATTCATCCCAGCTTGAACAGCCTGAAGCTCACAGCTTGGTTACTCCAGTTCCCTTGATTGCCAGGCAGAATGATCTTTCTTTACCAGTACGTGACATTCTCATTGTATCTCATAAGTCTTCCACTAGAATTACTTATCTGAGCAAGTGGAAAAGATATACCTGTTGGCTGAAAGATAAACAAGTAGATCCCTTCTCAGCACCAGTGTTGACAATACTAGACTATCTGTCCGACCTTTTCCAATCAGGTCTTTTGGCCTCTACCATTAGAGTTCAGTTGGCTGCAGTTTCTAATTTTCATGAGGGTGTCCAAGATTCCTCTCTTATGTCCCACAAATTGTGCAAGACCTTCATAAAAGGTGTGAATCATCTGAAGCCACCTTTTAGAAAACATATTCAACCATGGGATTTATCATTAGTTCTACAAGCTCTGACAATGCCACCTTTCGAA